>NC_064812.1:2665807-2674295 GCF_023721935.1 Panthera uncia | reverse complement strand
AGCCCCAGGCACACCCCACTTCCCCACCCTTCTTGGTGGGGCAGAGGCGTCTGGCGCTGGATGGGTGGGGGGGGGGGGGGGGGGGGGGCTGCACCAGGCCTGATGTTCTTTCAGCTGTTAAGAGAAAAACCAGAGACTGGAACGCAGAATTAAAACCCACAAACTCCAACCTGCGCTCTGCCAAAACAACAGACCCTCTATGCGGGGGAGGTTCCCACACACCGCCCAGGGCTTCCTGCCCACGGTGACAGGGAGGGTCCTCCTGCCCGGGTGCTGGGGGGCCTGTGCACATCACCTCAGATGGGCTGACGGGTGCACACTCACGTATAAGCCGGGCAGCTGGTCTCCTGGCCCTGGGTTCTGGGCCCCAGAGGTATAGCTCCTGCCTCTGCTACCTGCCCATTTTCCAGGTGCTCAGGGACAAGACCTCCAGCTTCCCCAAGCTATCACTTCTTCAGGCTGACACGGCCACCTGATTCTTCGAAATACCCCTCAAATGACACCACTCCCTTCGACCCCAGCCTCTGTGTGCATTCTGCCAACCAGTGTGCCCACACCTCAGCAGAAGCAAGAGTCCAAGCCAGCACCGGGGCATCTGACGCGACTCCTCTCGTGTCCTTGGGGTCGGCTGTCTGGGTCCCGAGGTGAGTGGGGCCCTAGTGGATTTCTGCAGGGCCCCCTCGAGCGCTACGGACACTACAGCCTGCGTGAACTGGGGCAGGTGTGCCTTAGAAACGCCTCCTGCACAAAGGAAACGGGATAGCTGGCTGCTGGGTCTGCTTTTTCAAAATAGGAAAACCAACCAAGAGTGCTATCAACAAAAGGCCCCGGGCCACCGGTACCTTCAGACAAAATACAAAGGTTTCACTGGACCCTTTCGAAGGCGTCATTATACTCACAGGGAACTCCTAGAAAGGCGGCAATCGCATTTGAAATGGAGAAAGTACACCGTTTAAGATAACCTGCCACCTCCGAGGCAAGGGGAGTGACAGGAACACCACCCAACAGTCGCTGCCCAGGTCTAAGCACAGCTGTTGGGAGCTCCAAGTTGGATGCATCTTGCAGGAAACACAGTAACACGACCTGCTCAACAACACACGAGCTCACTCAAGGAGGATGCAGGAGGTACACGTGGAGTCCATCCACGCACACACGCGCGTGCACGCAAGGTAACCGGATGCGTTTTCACTTTGGATGCAGCGTGAGCCTGTCTCTCCGTCCTCACGGGCGCTGCGTCCTGCCAACTTCCAACCTCACTCACACAGAGACTCAGCGGCACCGGCTGGCAGCGGCTGCAGGACAGGGCACGGGGCTCCCGCAAGGGCAGGGCACAGATCCGGCGGGGTCATGTTCCGACTGCCGCCCGGGCCAGCACCGCCGCCAACATCCCCCTCCCTGAACAATCCAGGGTGTGGAAGAAAATGACTAGCACTTAAAGCACTCAGACTTCAAATGTTTTCCTTAAGGCAGGCTGTTAAAGGGTAGTCTTTTCCCACAGGAAGAAAAGGTGGGCTTCGAATAACAACAAATCATAGCCTGGGAATCCTGGCTCACATTAAGCTACAATGCAAAGGGGGGGGGGGGGGGGGCAAGCCGGGGTTTTTTTTTATTAGCAGACATGCAAAGACTGCACATCAAGCTTTACCCTGCATCCTGGACCAAGTAGAGAAGACGAAATCTCACTTTCCCCACGAATTAGGATCTTGTAATGATAACCCAGTTCTGAGTCATTAGTCAAACTGAGAGGCCGCAACTTTTATACGACTTTCCTCTTCCCTGGAGGAGACACCCTAAAGCAAGAGGCAAACGACGATGGGGGGGGAGACATCGCCTTCCCAGGAAGGGTGCTGGATGGGAACAGGCCCAGGAGGGGCACGGCCACCTGGTCTTCAAGCCAGGGCTGTGCAGGGCTCGGGGACAGGTGCTTCCCCAGGCTTACGGGTGACCGCACGTTGCTACTGGATTCTGACCACCCAGCAGGCGCACAGACCCGCGCATGCGCACACACGCGGCACAGACAGCGCACCTACCGGGCCAGGCGCGCGGAGGAGCGTTCTGCAGCAGCTTCCGGGGCAGCCCCTCCTGCGCCCGCAGACCACGGGGCAGTCCCTCCTTCCGAGAAGGGCTGAAGCCGCCTCAGCACTAACAAAACAAACACCGGAACACGGCCTTGGAGGTGCCGCTCGGACGTCCTGTATTTGAATCTTTGAGCCCGGGGCCTGAGAATGCAGCTTTAGAAGTCCCCTCCAGGGACCCCCGGGTGGCTCAGTCAGTTAAGAGACTTCAGCTCAGGTCATGATCTCACTGTTGGTGGGTTCGAGCCCCGCGTCGGGCTCTGTGCTGACAGGTCAGAGCCTGGAGCCTGCTTCGGATTCTGTGTCTCCCTCTCTCTGTGCCCCTCCCCTGCTCACTCTCTGTCTCTTTCTCTCTCAAAAATAAATCATCATTAAAACAAAAGCCCCCTCCAAAAGCTGAACTGTTCAGTAAGTGGGGTGGGTATACAGTGGCTAAGAAACCGGCTCTTGGACAGCTGAGGAAGGGATGGCAGGGACTCTGAAGGGACCAGGGACAAGCCGCAAGACCGATGGGAAAATCCCAGGAAGAGCGGGGCTGGGCCACCCGGCAGGCACCAGAGCCACCGCAGACAGGCTTTGTGCTTTGACCTGGAACTGGGATCCTTATCCCAGAAGAACCGCTTTGGATGCGCCTCAGGAGCCGCTGCTGGAGACAGCGAGTCACAGAGCCATTGGTCTCGTGTCTTGCCTGTGGGGAGTCTCCGGAAGGAGGCGCAAGAAGCTGGCTCTGCCTCCGGGGATAAACCTGGAGATTGGGGGCAGGAGGATGGAAATCTCAGTCTGAAAAATTGGGACTTTGGAAATCTGAGCTTGGTGGAAATGCTGATTCAAGAGAAATCAAATTTAAATTTAAAGACACCCTCCTCCCACCCCCCAAAAAAGGGGGTGCCTGGGTGGCTCAGTAGGTTAAACATCCGACTCTTGATTTCGGCTCAGGTCATGATCCCACAGTCATGGAATGGACCCCAGACGGGCTCTGTGCAGAGCATGGAGCCTCCTTGAGATTCTCTCTCTCCCTCTGCCCTTTCGCCCCCTGTTCACACTTGTTCTAAGAAAAAAAAAGGGGGGGGGGGTGCCCATGTGGCTAGGTCGGTTGAGTGTCCAACTTTGGCTCAGGTCATGATCTCACAGTCTGTGAGTTCAAGCCCCGTATTGCGCTCTCTGCTGTCAGCACAGAGTCTGCTTCACATCTGCTGTCTCTCTCAAAAATAAACATTAAGAAAAAAGACAGCCTCCCCTGTGAGCAAGGGTTCAGAACCACAGTGGGTGCGGACTGCAGGCTGAGCTGGGTGGGCTCCATGGACAGTGCTCAGGGGCTGCTGGTGGACATCTTCCATGGGGAACTGAGTGTCCCTTTCATGCCCACGCTGTGCCCTTCTACAGCCAGCCGGACGCCTGGGGCGCAGGGCCGCGAAGGAAGGGTCGGCCCCACACCATCCCTCCGCTCTCCCTGCACCCCGTCCACCTCCTCTGCTCCCCCACTGAGCCCCCCAATTCGGCAGCACCCGTGCCAGCACCGGGGAAGGACACTCACTTCTAGTCTAGAGCCCCCTTTTAGAGAAGGAAGCAGTTGTTTGAGACCTGACGTTTTACCCAGCCAGGTAAGCAGGGACAGCGGCTTTCCTGTGGCAGAACTTTCGCGTGCTCTGTGGTGCTCTTTCATTTACCTGGTGTTCAGGAGCGCACGTCCCTGGAGAGCCACACACACACACACACACACACACACACACACACACACACAGTTTAGAGCGTTTGGATTTAAACTGGCACTTATCAAACTTCTTCACCTCTTGTGGAAAAAGTTTGGCATCTGACTCCCCAGCAGGTCCCCACAGCAAGTGCGCAGGCCGAGGGTCCCGTCCTTCACAGAATGACACGAGGACACATGGGCTCCATCGTCATGGAAACCGAGCAGTCCCGCCAAGTCCATTCGTCACCACACGTGCACTTAGCCGAGATCACAGGAGACAACGCACAACCAAAAATAAAACCCGCAAGACCCACGTTTACCGTGAGAGGAAAACAAAGCTGTGCGGCTGCGAAGGGTGCGTGGGACGACGCCTGGAAGGCCCCGTTCCTCTAGGGGGTCCAGCCCACGTGACAAACAGAATGTATGGAGCAAAACAAATACCGGAGTTAGAATCCTAATTTCTCCAACCTGGGACTGCAGCCGGCCAGCCCAGCTGGCTTCCACACTACACCACGAACGTGCCTGGCTACCGGCTGGGACATTTCGACACCGCCTTTCCACACGGGACGTTCAGCACGGGAAGGAAAAGCCGCAGCGGAAGGTGGGGAATCCAGCATCGAGAACAGACCGACAGACCATCGCTCTCCGCCGTACCGGGACCCGGAAACAGACGCCGGTTCCATAAAAGAACGTGAAGTTCTCGCAAGAACGAAAGTTTACTCGGTGTGTCACCTGCTGGAGCTCCAGGGCGTGGTGGCAAGTGCCCCAGGTGACAGGTCACTGGGTCGCTGGTCCATGCGGCCACGCCCACTCGGCTTCCCCGGGAATTTGGGAAGCCGCGGCACCACCCGTGGGGCCGAGCTTACACCGACACACACCCCAGGAAGGACGCGTTCACCTTAAACATGGGTCCCAATGGCGATTGCTTACTGGACTTTAAACGCGGAGATGCTCTGCAGACCCAGGCTGCCTGGGTCCCAGACCAGGGGACGGGAGCCCCTCCCAGGGGAGGACATGAGTCCTTGTCAGGTGTCTCCCTGCGCCCCTAACATCTGCCAAGCCCGTCTGGCTGGCTTTCAGAGGACGTGTTCAGATCCTGCTGACACATTCAACTATGACAGTTATTACTTCAACAAAACAGAAGGTACTTTTGTGAAAAAGCCACCACTCTTCGGGATGCCACAGAATTACGTCAGGCCTAAAAGACACCAGAAGGGCTGGCTTCCGGCAACAGGTGCACCGCGCCCGGGTGCCCAAGACAGGGAGAGCCCAGACTGAGGACGCGGACACCTTGCAAGCAGGGCACTGTGGAGCTGCTCGGCCAATCGGGGCAACCGCTGGCTGGGGAGGCACGCTCCGGTGTCCCCCTGACGGGGCACGGCCCCCCGAAGATGGGAAGAACTCCACGGCTCGCTCCGAACCATCTCTGCGGCCTCAGAACAAGAGCACGCGGCAGCGCTCTCCTCGCCTCCCGGAGAGAGGCCTGCTCGTCCTCAGTGGCCACCGGCACGGACTTCTGTGCAGTGGACAGCCAGCAGGGAAGGGACAAACCCTCCCACCTTCGCGCCATCAGGGACCACGGTAAAAATCATCACGGGCATCGGCACGGTCATTCCCCGGGGACGCCGCGCACAGGACACATCCTCTGAGCACCAAGTCACAGCCACCTTGGCCACATCTGTCCTCTCTGCTGGGAGGAGTGGGTGGAGGGCACCGTGTCGTCTTTTTTTTGGTTTGTTTTTAAGTTTATTTTGAGAAAGAGTGTGCACGCACAGGAGCTGGGGAGGGGCAGAGGGAGAGAGAGAAAGAGAGAGACAGAGACAGAGCGAGACAGAGAGAATCCCAAGCAGGCTCCATGCTGTCAGCACAGAGCCCGGTACGAGGCTCGATCCCAGGAACCATGAGATTGTGACCTGAGCCGAAATCGAGAGTCAGACGCTCAACCGACTGAGCCCTCCAGGCGCCCCACCATGTCTCCCCTCTGTGTTGGGGACGCCAGCCCTGTGGTTCACGAGGCCCCCCACACCACGGACCCGCGGTGCCGGCAGGAAGGCCAGGAGGGGTTGAAAGGCCCACGCAGAGGGAGAAGCTGGCATCACCCGACGACGACACGGAGCAGCTCCGTGGGGCACCCGGCTCAGCAGCCGCAGCGAAGAGAAGGGAAGGGCCCCCGTGTTCACAAACCGGGCAGGGCTGTGGCCAAGCCCACGGCTCCCACCGTCAGGACAACAGAACAGCACGCCAAGTATGCGGAAACATTTGCCAGACGCTCCCGGAGACCGAAGGGCGCCCGTCTCCCCGCCAGCAGCTCAGCTGGGCGACCTGAGACTCTTGGTCCCTGCTCCATCCTGGGGGGCCCCCAACTGAAGCAGGTGCGCCCGGGGCGTCCCAGGGCCACGGGGAGGCTCCATTCGGGGGCAGGCACGCGCTGACGCGAACACCTAGCTCCGCGAGGCCCCTTCCCCGGAGAGCCCCGAGGCTTCACCCACGCGCCAGACAGCCGGGAGGCCGGGCCTCGGGCTCGGACGGGCGGGCGTGCGGGGCAGGGCAGCTTCCTCCTCGGCAAGTCCTTCCTTCGGCGGACGCAGAGTGGGCGGCTCCACGCCGGCGTGGGGGAAGCGTGAACCTGCCCCGAGGGGGATCACGACGGCGGGTGACGTGTGGGAACACGCGAGGAAAGGTCCTGGGTGCCCACGGCGAGTCTGCGGACAGCTGGGCATCCCCACAGGCGTGAGCTCCAAGCGGCCAGATAAATGAGCCCGGCCGTGCCTCGTCACATCTACACCGCCACCCGCAAGTGAGCAGGACGCGTGCGGGAGTGGCCCGGCGTGATGGCGTCACCTGGCGGGCGGAGCTGGACACCCAAGGGGCTCAGGGCGGGGAGAGCGGACGAGGTTAAGCGCCTCAGACAGACTCCAGTCCAAGCGCTTCATCCACACCAGCTCCGCGGGCTGTTTCAGAGAAGGCGGTGCGGGGACCCGCAGAGGTACTTAAGGCTACAGAGACGCAGACCGCAGCACAGGCTCCTCCGACAGCCAGCAGCTGGCTGGAAGGCTCCCCCCACCCCCCCCCCCCACCACAAAGAGGGTCAGGAAATCTGCGCCCCGTGAGCAAATCATGCAAATGAAAAGCCAGAAACAGCCTTGCACAGAGCAGCTAAGCAGTCACACCCCCACAGCCCAGGTCCAGAGCTAGCTTCCCTGAGCCCCTTAGTTCTCGCCTTCGGGGGGGGGGGGGGGGCTCTGAATTCCACAGCATCCGGCCTCTCCACAGCCAAGTTCAGCTTCTACAGGCATCAAAGGTACCCCGAGACAGACAGCCCAGAGCACGCTGGGTCCCAAGGCCCGGACCCTCATCTAACCCAAGCAGGGCGGCCAGCTGGGAGGAGGGGCAGAGGAGACAAAGGGGCCCAGGAACCAGCCTTAGGCCAGGGGACCAACCCCAAGGTTGAGGAGGGGCGGAAGGCCCTTCCTGGGCACAAGAGCTCCGTCTGCGGGCTGGGTCAACAGCCACCGAGTCGCAGGACGGCCTCGAGGCAACAGGCCGTGAGCGGGCACTTCTCCGCTGGGGGCCACTGCTGCACCTGTGCCACTCGTTTCGTGTTCAGTTGGGCCACCGCTTCTTGCATTTTAAGGACAGAGGATGACGCACTCAACCAGACGGCACCAGCTTAACAACCTCAGAAAGCTGCCACAGATGAATGGCCACACCCTCAATGAGCTGCTCCTGGACGAAAACCACTTTCTTCCCAAGTTTTATGAACTCACTTCCTTCTCATAGTTTCCAGTTTCCAGTGATCTTCCAGGGGAAGTCCTCAGAGTTGGGGAAATCAACCTTATGAAAGATTTGCCATCATCTGATATTTTAAAACACCAATTAGAACGTAAGCTTCTGTGTCAAGATATTTATCACTACAAGCACATTTCTTCCAAAGCACTTACACACTGTCTAACATGAAGAGTATTTTAGAAGTAATGGGGAAAATACTAAATGTTCTAGGGGCACCTGGCTGGCTCAGCAGGTGGAGTGTGAGACTCTTGATCTCCAGGTTGTGAGTTTGAGCCCCACGTTGGGTGTAAAGATTACTTAAATATAAAATCTTAAATATATATACATATATATACATACACACACACACACACACACACACACACACACACACACACACTAAATGTTCTAAACTGAAAGGGGTGAAACACCATAGTCAAAAACCTTAACAGAGCCCACATCCCGCTTAGCTATTGCCTCGTAACAAATCACGTGCCATACAGTGGCCGAGAACATTTGCTATCTCAGTTTCTGTGGGTCAGGAACCTGGGCACGGCTGGGCTGGGTGGTCTGGCTCAGGGTCTCTCCCACGGCCACAGCTGTCTCAGGGCTTGGGGGGGTGGGAGGGGGAGATTGGCTGCTATGCTCACCTGCTTGACTTATGCAAGGATTCAGTTCTTGCAGGCTCTGGGACCTAGAGCCTTTAGCCCTCGCTGGCACTTAGCTAGAGGCTCCCTCAGTTCCTGGCCACATAAATCTTCCTGACAACAGTGATTCAGCAAAGTAGACAAGCCACAAGGGCGAAGGAACCGGCCTTCTGACCAGACAGAAGCCACACTCTTTTGTGATCTAGTTACAGAGGTGACATCCACTCATTGTTGCCATATTCTATTGGTTAAAAGAAAAACCTCAAGAGGAGAAGATTACACCAGGCCAAGGAAACCAGGTTGGTGGC
>NC_064812.1:2617792-2665407 GCF_023721935.1 Panthera uncia | reverse complement strand
CCCTCTCTGCAAATTTATTTATTACAAATAAGATCATTTCTAACAAGTGACTTATTAGAAATGATTTTATTGGGAAGGAGAAATTTATTTTTTTTTTAATTTTTTAAAATTCTTTATTTATTTTTAAGAGAGACAGAGAGACAGCATGAGCAGGGGAGGAACAGAGAGACAGAGAGACACAGAATCCGAAGCAGGCTCCAGGATCTGAGCTGTCAGCACAGAGACCGATGCGGGGCTCAAACTCACAAACCACAAGTTCATGACCAGAGCCAAAGTCGGACGCTTAACCGATGGAGCCACCCAGGCGCCCCGGGAAGGAGAAATTTAAAAAACCATGTGTTAAGCTTGACCTTAAGAAACCAGAAAGAGAGTAAATTAAAACCAAAGTATGCAGAAGAAAAAATGAAGAACATAAATTAATAAAATAGGAAATGGACAAACAATAGAGAAATCAATGAAATAAAAAGCTGAGTTTCTGAAAAGATAACATTGACCCATCTGTAACCAACGTGACCAAATAAAGAGATGATACAAATTATCATCATCAAGCAAAAAGGAACATCACTACAGACCTTGCAGACATTAAAAGCTACTCCAACTAATAAGTGAGTTTACTAAGGATACAAACTCAATATAAAAATTTGCGGGGGAGCGGGTAGCTGGGTGGCCCAATTGGTACAGCATCAAACTCTTGATCTCAGGGTTGTGAGTTCAAGCCCCACATTGGGCATGGAACATACTTTTAAAAAAAAGTTTTTACATTTCTATATGTAGTGATTTACAATTACAAATGAAAATTAAGGGGTGCCTGGGTGGCTCAGTTGGTTGGGCATGGACTCTTGATTTCAGCTCAGGTCAGGATCCCCAGGTCATGGGATCAAGCCCTGAACTGGGCTCTGCGCTGAATGTAGAGCCTGGTTAAGATTCTCTCTCTCGGAGCACCTGGGTGGCTCAGTGCAGTAAGCATCCAACTTTAGCTCAGATCATGATCTCACGGTTCTTGAGTCTCAGCCCGGCACTGTGGGCTCTCAGCTGTCAGCACAGAGCCCGCTTGGGAACCTGTCTCCCTCTCTCTCTGCCCTTCCCCCAGTTGCACGCTGTCTCTTTCTCAAATATAATAAGCATTTTAAATAAATAAATAGGAATAAAGGGTAAGTAAAGTCAGAGAACCTATATCACCCAATTTCAAGATGTACTATAAAGCCACAGTAATTAAGGCAGTATGGTATTGAGGAAAGACAAACAGACCATCGGCCCAGGACGAAGAGTCTAGAAATAGACTCATACAAATGTAAGCTGTTAGTTGTCAACAAAGGGGCCATGGAATTCAATGGGAAAGGACAGTCTTTTTCACAAATGGTGCTGGAACTGGATTTCCATTTACCAAAGTGAAGGGGGGCCCTTCAACTCCTACCATACACAAAAATTAACTCAAAATGACTAAGTGACCTAATTGTGAGAGCTGAAACTATAAAGCAAAACATCCAGAAGAAAACATAAGAGAAAATCAGTATGCCCTTGGGTCAGGCACAGATTTCTTAGTTAAAACAAAAAAAAAAATAAAATAAAATAGAAGTAATTGATATACCAAACTTCATCTAAATTAAAAACTTTTGCTTTTAAGATACCATTAGGATGATGAAAGGGAAACCACAGACTGGGGGAAAACATTTGCAAACACCTGCCTGAGAAAAGATTTTTATCAATAATGTATAAAGAACTCTTGCAACACAATGAGACAAAAACCCCAACTAAAATATCAGACAGAGTCTGAACACACCATTCACCTAAGAGGATAAATGAATACTCAGTAGGGGCACCTGGGTGGCTCAGCCAGTTGGGCATCTGACTCCGGCCAGGGTCCTGATCCCCCGGTCCGTGAGTTTGAGCCCCGCATCGGGCCCTGTGCTGACAGCTCAGAGCCTGGAGCCTGCTTCGGATTCTGTGTCTCCCTCTCTCTCTGCCCTCCCCCACTTGTGTTCTGTCTCTCTCTCAAAAACTAGTTTAAAACCATTTTAAAAAAATGATTTCACGAATACCCAATAAGACACTTAACATCAGTATTCATTTGGGAAATGCAAATGCTGCCAGGGAGGTGAAGAAACAGGTGGGGAATGGTCTTTTCCTATAAAAGCAAACCTGCCCGGCCACATGACCCGAGGGTCCCGTGCCCAGGCCTGCTCAGGAGAAACGAACCGCGCGTCCACACAAAGACCTGCAGGCGAATGCTCGGAGCAGCTTTAGTTACGACCGTCTCCAAATGGAAACAACCCAAAAATGTGCATCAGCGATGAGTGGATAGACAAAAGAGGGTGTGTCCATCCCGGGGACGGAGCCCGCATTCCTGCAGGAAGCCTCGCGAATCAATCACAGGAGCACTATGCTACCCGACAGGCACCACCAGACTACATACTCTGATCCCATAGTAGACGAGACTCCAAAGAGAGCTAACCTGTGCCAGCGGCAGACTGACGGTGGCTGGGAGTGGGTGGATGTAAGGGCCGCCGGGGGGCCCTTCGGGGTGATGGAAACACACCTGGTCTTCACAGGTAGTTCCACAACCGCAAACGTGGATCAGGTGGGTTAAATCATCCACTTAGAGTGGAAGAATGCGACCGTTTCGATATCGGCTTCGATAGCTGTCAATACATAAAATCCAATAATAAACACCGTACCTCTGGGCATGGCAGACAACTTTTTAAGAAACTCTAGACTCGAATCAGAGAAAACTGCGATCACTACGTTGCCCCTCAGTGGAAAGCCCAACCCTGAGAAGTCAGTCGGGCCTCGTTTCTGGACTCCGTGTAAGCCCAGCTAAGAACAACTCACGAAGAACCATTCCTTCCACCTGTAAACATCCCCTGCATCCCCCAGCCACGCTCTCCTCCCGAACGAGTCCCGGGGCGTGCCGGGGGTCAGCACAGGCCCCTCTCACTCTCCCCTACCCTGGACAGTCATCATCTCCAGAGGTTTGCACTCAGCAGACACACCTACAATTTTCAAAAGCTGCCATTAGTGCACAGAAGACGTATGATGTAAACAGTAAGATGTGTGTTTATTACCCCAGATTATCCAAAACTGATGCAGGTCTCCCATAGCACATTAAATACTCAAACCCGAATGATGAAGTGTGCTAAGTTGTACAGAAATGGGAGAGCCACAGCCTGTCAAGTGAACATTCCACGGAGAAGTCAGTGCCGGGGTTCTAAGCCGTAGGACACGTAACCTACCACGAAGAAACTGGGAATAACAACCCCAAATCTGTACTCACACAACAACTTAGTTCTCAGTACCCAGAGCTTCCGGTGGTCTAGAGGCCGTCTGGAAACGGAGTGTGAGGAGACTCGATTTCTGCTTGCAACCAACCCACCTAGAGATGACCTCAACTGTGGGCCAAACCCAAGTCCTCACATACTGAAGGGACAAAATAAATGTCTGGTAAAATTAATGGCCACTGGACTCCCCCGAGATCTGGCCACAAAGCCAGTCTTCCGGTATCTTAAACCTGCCAAGACCCCTCCCTTCCAAGCGCCCTCTGCTTGCTGTCCACACCGTCTACCCAGATCCCCCCCACCCCGGCACTGACGGGCCTTCCGTGCCAGCCCCTGCGAGCTGGGCACCCCCCGTGAGGGTCTGCAGTCACCCTGCTCCCTCCTGCTCACAGCCCTGTCAACTATCTGGCCACTTCCCCACCTCCACCACCACCACCACCAGAGGCAGGCAGCACGAGAACAGACGCGGTGTCCCGTGCACCTTCAGGTTCCCGTCCACCCTCAGGGTCCCAGCGTGCGGTGGGCCCCCAAGGAACATGAAGAGCACGAATGCAAGGACAGGAGATCAAGAGTGACGAACGCTCTACTGGCCACTCACGCTCTATCGTCCCCCACACGCTCGGAAAGCTCTTAGCCTTGTCTGAAGCCTTCTCGGGACATTGTTAAAGACGAAAGAGAAAGCCCGGGGTTAGAGAGAGAAAAAGGTGTTGAAGGATGGTAACCTCATCACCGAGAGAATAAGTTAACATGCTAGGCACGTGCCAGGACGTAGGGGCGCGGACGGGAACCACCACCGGTGGCAGTGTCGCCGCTGTGACGGGGGAGGAGGTCTGTTCCCCCCTGACGGTGCCATCAGAACGGGAGGAAGCGCCACCACCTTTGGACTCAGGCCCCTGAATAAGTGATCCGCGGAGCGGGGCCTGGTCAGCGCTCACCCAACAAGAAACATTATGTTTGGAGAGAGAAATGTTCCTAGAACAACCAAAATGAGCAGATACTATGCGTATGTGGAATCCCGGAAGGAACCAAGGATTTTAAACAGCTTGATCCCTCACCCAGAACTCTTCCTTAGACAGCAGGGAAAACCAAACTCCGACAAAACTCTACAGGCCTGAGGCACCCCAGCGGTAATCTGCAAGGAACACCAGGGTTGTTTCCTCATACTAGGCCTCGTAGCGGAGTGGAACTCTGCGAACTCCAGGATTTCTGGAAATGCCCATCATTCAACCACTGGAGTCCACACGAAACTCAGAGTTAATAGTCCACAACAAGACGGCAACGGAAAACCATGTTATTCGGGGTTATTCTCACGTTACTCTCGTCCCAAGCGCTTGCCTTGTCGGTCTGCAGCAAGATCCCCTTTCTCGGGAAGGAAGCCAAGCGAGAGGCAGATGCTCCCCGCTCGCCCCGGAGGACACACGCGGCTGGCGACCGCGTCTGGGCGGCGGGGGCGCGGCAGGAGGTACGTCAGGGAGACGGGCTCGCTCAGATGAGAACGTATCAAAGCTGACTGCACGCACTCGAGCGCCCAACCACCTCTTTGCCAACAGCTACGTCCACTTCAGCATCCAAGGACCACCCCCCTCCCAGCCGCAGTTTAAACCGGGAGGAAAACAACGGCCAGAGTGGGTTGAGGAAAGCGAAGCGCGGGAGGCCGCTTCCCGGGGCTCTCGACACTTTCCAGCCCGCGGGGCGAGCTCCGGGTGCCGACGTCCGCTCCTGCGTTCGAACCGCCGACGCCGACGCTCAGCGCGAAGGACCAGGCCAGGCACGGACGGCACTTACCAATCTGCAACAGGATGGGAGTGACCAGCGCCGTCTCCATGGCGTAACAGAACTCCCTGCCGAACATCACGGCCCCGTGCATCACCCACAGGCGCACAGGGATCCGGTCTATGGACCCCTCGCTGATGGTCTCGTAGTGGGTGTCCTCACCTCCGGGCTTCTGCAGGTCTGGCAGGGGCACAGGTAAGTCTTGAACTTGCATAGATTCTGAGTCGGCATTTTGCGGAGCCATTTTCATTACCACCAAAAATATATATATATATGTGTGTGTGTGTATATATATATATATATATATTTGTTAATATATATATATTTTCTCTATCTATATAAATAATGCTATCATATATCTTCAAGGATAAATTAGGACACCTTCTCCTTCTGCTTCAGTTGTGTTCCTCCGGCAAGTGATGCTTATATCCCTCTTTGTACAAACAGAGATCTCTCCACTTCTCACAATCGGGTGAGACACGCAGCAGAACAGAATGATTTTTGGTTGGATTTTAAACATATGGCTTGCTGGTTTACTGTGAATTAGAGTTAAAAATCCATAATTGCCATTCAGTTAATACCAGTTTCATCATTATTATTGAAGAGGTGCTGAAGTGATTTTTCTTGCTACAGAGAAGTGGGAAGGTGACACAAAAAGGTGGTCCGCCGTTGCTCCCCATCGAGTGACTGGTTGATCTGCAAAAGAGGAAAACAACCCCACCAGAGAGTCAGCCGGGGGCGGCCGCCACGTGGCCTCCCACCCCTGGCTGGCCAGGCGCTCCACGGACTGGTCCTCGGCCACCTGGGAGACCCCGACCTCAGACTGCCGCAGGTCTCTGGTGCTTACTCTGGGTCAGCTGCAGAGAAAACAGACCCCAGCTCCCAGAGAAACATCTTCTATGGATCTAATCCTGGGGCAGGATGAAGACAGGACAACGGAGGGAAGCCAGAGCAGAAAAAAACGAGCAGACAGAGGAAGGCAGCTCAGCTTCCGCTCCCGGGCCAGCAATAACCATCAGCAGACTGGCCGGCAGTGGGGGTGGAGGGGCGGGGGAGGCGGGGAGGCTGGAAAAGGAGCGGAGATGCGGGCCAGGAGGTGGAAATCGGGAGGGTGGGTACGGCAAGAACGGGGGGGTTTTGCCACCTAGAGCGGGGACATTCAAAGTCCACCCAAAGGCAGCTGAGTTCTTGCTGTGTGGGCCATCTACAGCGGTGGTCTTTAACCTTTTCGGGTCATGAAACTTTCTGATGATCAAATCAAAGTTACAGCCCCTCTCCAGGAAAAAAGTACATGCATCCCGAAGTCTGAATATCACACGTGGGGGCTCACAGACTCCCGACCCACACACCTTCCTAGGGGTGTGGGACTCCCGACCCCATCCTGCACTTACCCTGCCCTGGTCCCTACAACCCAGCTTTGTGATGCATTCCCTCCCCAGAGGAGCAGACCACAATAAAGCATCGACTGCCTCGCATTTAACTCGAAATTTCCCCTTAGAAAGGTTTTAGGAAAATGCGAGGCAAGACTGAGGATGCAGTTCTGCCCATGCACTCTGCTGGAGTCCGGCCTCCAGGAACTGGGGTTCTGTTCAATCTGAAGTGAATTAAAAGAGGGGACCCTGTGGGGGCGCCTGGGTGGCTCAGTTGCTTGAGCGTTCGACTCTTGATTTCGGCTCAGGTCATGATACTGGGGTTGTGGGATCAAGCCCCACGTCAGACTCCACACTGGGCGTGGTGCCTGTTTGAGATATTCATTCTCTCTCTCCCCCACTCACCCCTGCTCCTCCCCCTGCTTACACACGCGTGTGTGCTCACTCTCTAAAAAAGTTTTAAAAGAGAGGGGACCCCAAAATCACACAAATGGTGTTCACGTCTTTTTTATATTTAGGTAGGTCTGTGAGTTGATATCCTACCAGAGATTTTCAACAAAAGGTTTAAATAAAAATGTTTCTAGTTACTATTCACATAGCCAAAGATGATCTTAATTAGTGCCTTCTCCCTTCCCCCGAGAAGGAATGAGAAACTAAGGGCCACTTTCACTTAGTGCCCCCTCAGAGAGCCCCAGGGCGATGGCAGGTCCCCAACCTTGGGCAAGGCCGGGCTGCCCTCCCTCAAGGTCAAGTTCTTCCCCGCCACTTCACCACTGTGGGGCTGCCTCCCGGCCCCCTTCGTGCAGCAACATCCTTGCGGACCGCACGTCCATTGCGTGTCCGTGTGTCCTGACTGCACGTGTGCCCCTCACGGCCCCTGAACGCCACTACGCTTCACACTGAGGATCCCCGAGCTCGAGACTTCTTGCAAATTTTCTAAGTGTTCCCTACCATATAATATCTGCATTAAAACCACGGTTTCTAAATTAAAAAAAAAAAAAAAAAAAGCCCACGGTTTCTAACCTCTACCTTTTTAGAAAACATACTATGAAACTGCTTCTTTTCTTTTTTTTCAACGTTTTTTTTTTTTTTTTTTTTTTTAATTTATTTTTGGGACAGAGAGAGACAGAGCATGAACGGGGGAGGGGCAGAGAGAGAGGGAGACACAGAATCGGAAACAGGCTCCAGGCTCCGAGCCATCAGCCCAGAGCCTGACGCGGGGCTCGAACTCACGGACCGCGAGATCATGACCTGGCTGAAGTCGGACGCTTAACCGACTGCGCCACCCAGGCGCCCCGAAACTGCTTCTTTTCAATTTTTATAACACTTATTTATTTTTGAGAGAAAGAGTGCACATGGGAGAGGGAGGGAGAGGGAGGGAGGGAGAGGGAGGGAGGGAGAGGGAGGGAGAGGGAGAGGGAGGGAGGGAGGGAGGGAGGGAGGGAGAGGGAGAGAGAGAGAGAGAGAGAGAGACAGAGACAGAGACAGAGACAGAGGATTCAAAGTAGGTTCTGCACTGTGAGCACAGAGACCGACATGGGGCTCAAACTCACAAACCTTCAGATCCTGACCTGAGCCGAAATCAAGAGTCAGCTGCTTAACCAACTGAGCTACCCAGCCGCCCCTATGAAAGTACTTCTAACACAAAAAGTAAACAAAATGATATTGAAAACAAAAAATCACCCAACATTAACAATTACCAAACCAAGGGGTGTCTGGGTGGCTCAGTCAAGCATCTGACTTCGGCTCAGGTCATGATCTTGCCGTTCATGAGTTCAAGCCCCGTGTGGGGCTCTCTGCCGACAGCTCGGAGCCTGGAGCCTGCTTCGGATTCTGTGTCTCCCCCTCTCTCGGCCCCTTCCCCACTCACAGTCTGTCTGTCTGTCTCTCTCTCTCTCCCCACCCCCCTCAACAATAAATAAACGTTAAAAAAAAAAACAACACAAAAACACCCAATTACCAACACCTGCTGTTCTTACTCTCTATCCCCACCTGTGGAGCGATTCCCAGCCTAAGAAAACGAAAGGAAAGAAACCCTTTTGTCAACCTGTGATTCTTATGCCAAAATAGGGTCAATGATTTTAAATGCCTTATTCCATCCGCCAAACAAGACAGATGATTTTTATGCGAAGAAAGTATGTCCAGACACACTCTGGGCTTTTGTAAAAGCCCAAACTGTCCGGGTTTTTTGGGGCAGAAATGAGTCATCGGTTTTCTATGAATCTTAGTGATTTCATTACAAACACGAGACCCTTTAGCTCCGTCCCAGTGCGCTGTACCCACGGCTGGGGCCGTCCCGACACCCACGTCTGAGATAAGGCAGTTTCCACTGGGGCCGTCTCCGCAACAGCTAGAAGCCACGCTCCACATGGAACAGACTTGAGCTGTTTTAAGGCAGTGGTTCTCAACCGGGGGCAACCGTGTGCCGCCGAGGACACCAGGCCGTGTCTGGACAGACTGCTGGTTATCACAACTTGAGTAGGGGCCAGAGACGCTGCTCAGCACGGCCCCACAGCAGACAAGGATCCAGCCCAAAACGTCAACTCTGTCAAAGCTGAGAAACACTGTTCTAAGGTTATGATTAAACAGGGAAAAGTCTCCAGAAATGCTGAAACGTGACACTTTATGTTATTACATTTTGAATCAATCAACAGGACCAGATGTGGCAAGGTCCACATCCTGCCCCGTTATGGACCCAATCAGTTGCTGCTCAAAGCAGACAGGACTCCAGCACAGGCGGGCTCCAGCCACACTCTCCCATAGCAGGAGGTGGCCTCTGGGATCCGGTCTGGGAAAGGGAGAAGGGTTCCAGCTATTTCCCCTCGAGAGTACACGATTCTCTGGGGGAGCTCTAAAGAAAGCCCCACCTGGCCTCGGCGCCCCCCCCCCCCCCCCCCCCCGCACCATATGTTCAGAGAGCATCCCTGGGGACCCTTCTCCGTCTCGGCCCTCCCCGGAAGACTGGCCCCACCCCCCCACCCCGTGAGAGGAGCTCTCACAGCCACCCTGGCCCCGGGGAAACAGAGAAACTCCCACGGAAGAGGCCACCACCCATGTCCCCACACCTCCCGCTGTGCCTGGCCACACGGCAGGAGCCCGGTGAGGTTACAGAGAGACTGAATGAATAAATGAACGAATGAATGAGAGCCGGCCCACCAGCCGACCAGTACGCACTAGGGGCCGTGTACACTGGAAAGCCACCCCCGCCCGCACCAGCTCTCGGAGAGCATCACGCCCAGATGGTCGGGGCGGCCCGCTACCAGGGTCAGGCCTCAGGGAAGCCCGCATGAAATGGCATGAGCGTGGTGTGGGGTTTACCTGTCATTCAAGGAGTCTAGGCATTAACACAGCTGGCTTCCCTTCCTCAAGCCGTGCAAACGCAGTGGCAAGTGGCAAGAATAGATTTTACACAGGCAACTTCACTGTCATCTAAATTGATGAAAATGACAAATATCGTTAGCATCTTCGGTTAGTTTGACTTTAAGCAGCAGTTAGTAAATACAAAACTCCAACCGCGTCTCACGGCTCTGTGGACTCACCACGTTAGCATCCCCAAGCCGCGGTGGGAATGCCTTCACAAGTTAGCACCAATTCCCAGAGTCAAAGCTGCTTTCCAACCAGTAAGTTTAAATGAGGCCGAACTAACAAAATCCACTCACGTCAGTGGACGCTCGGGTTCCTCAAAGGTTTGACTAACCTGGCTTACAGTCAGACACCTTGAAGATAATGCCCAACTGCTAATCAGCAAGACAGCACTTGGCGAAGCCACTGTTGCCAAACACTCCTGCAAGCCCTGGGGATTTTATAAGCATTTTAGGGGATGACACAAAATAATTTAAAAATAAAATTTCAGCCTCATGCACTTAGCAATACGAGCATTAGCTACGTGAACAACTAAATCAGAGACCGTGACAACCCAACCTGTGAGGGGAGAGCCAGTTAAAGACAGAAGAGCCAATGCAAGTTATTTCTGTTAAAGAGCCACAGCTGAAGGGTCCATAGTACATGGGAGATGTAGTGGCCTAATCGGATAGGTTTGAGAACACCTAGCACATTCCGTAAAGACTCCGAGGCTACGCATACAGGCTGTAGAATGCTCAGCTTGGCCATTAGTTCCCAGTGAAAATCTAGTGGGAACATTTTAGATCTCAGATTCATATTCCTGTGTATGGTGTGAGGTAAGGATCTACCGTTATCTTTTCCCAACGATCATCCGATCATCGCAACGGGATGTATTTGTAAGTCCACCCCCAACATTCTGAGATTCCTCTTTATCATACATCAAATTTCCATCAGTACTTGGGTCTGTTTCCCTGTTTTCTATTCTGTTCAACTAGCATGCCTGTCTGCCCATGTCCAGTAACACTGCTATTTCCCCACATGTTCCTATTTATTCTGGCGTGTTTGTTTCAAGTATATGAACTTTAAAAGCTTGACTAGCTCAGGAAAAACAGTATTTTTTGTTGGTACTCTTATGTGATTCCATTAATCTTATAGGTCAGCCCCGAGAGAACGGCCATTGTAGGCCGCCACATTGCCCTGCCGGAGAAGGAGGGCTCTCGCTCTGTTTGTCTGAGACCACGTCAGTACCTCTTGCAAGAATTTCGAAATACTCCTTCCACGAGTTTTCCACATTTCTAGGTAAGCCTCTTCCTAACAATCTTTACCTTTTTTGTGGCCAATGTAAACGGGATTTTCTCTTCCCTTATATTTCCCAACCAGTTAGTTTGCCTACAAGACGGCCAGTAAGTGATGTCTACTCATTTGCTCAGGTACAACTTACACGTAGGAAGATGTACCATGTTCATTACGTTTCGACAAATTTATGTCAAGACACAGGACATTTCCAATGCTCTGCAACGTCCCCGTGTCCCCCTTCCTGTGTAATTAAGGCCACTGACTTTTACACTTTAATTTGATAATCTAATTCTTTAGTGTCTGCGTGAGAATGGACAAAAAGGCCATCACCAGGTTGACAAACGTACTGACCATTACCAAAGTAACCAAACGACCACGTGCAGTCCCCAACTTGGAGGCACAGAGGGTGATGTTCCGAAGCTCGCGTGCGCGCTGTGTGGAGCCCGATCATCGGCTCCTCAGACAGGAATTCGGGGTCCCTGCCGGTCTGAACTGAACTAAATCACAGCACTTGTGCAGGAGTGAGGCACAAGGGGCCAGGTGGCAGATGGCTGCACCTTTCCTGGGCATAAAAAGTCTGCGGAAGAGTCTGAAACGGCCTCCCCTCACTTCTTGTCTAGGGAAAGGAATGGAAAGAACCTTTGAGAAGGACAGGAAGGAGCTGGAGCACCGCAGGGCTGGGCCACGTGGCTGCCCTGCCCTGACCCGGGGCCTGGGTGCCGGGGGAGTCATGGCACCGAGGGGGGCGATCGGGTACCCGAAAGCCAGGTTTACTGCCCACAAAGCGAGGCACGGGAAGGACTCTTCTAGCTCGCGAACTGTCTTCTCTAAGGACGCTGTTTTACACAAATGCTGGGGCATTAACCAAAATGACTAAGACCATTGGCATGTTATGTTCCCTTCTGAAGTACCTGGTTTCACATGCCCAGGCGAAACCCTGCCACTGCACTGAAGCGCCTTAAGACCCCAGAGCACGGGAAACCGCACATGCCTAAGAGCCTGCCGCGGAGCCCAAGAACGTGGACAGGTTGTGACCTCCGACTCCGGAGTCTCCTATTCAGAAGGGCAGCAACACCTCTCAGACGGGCTTCCCCGAGCAGAGAAACTCTGGAGCCCAGGGACCGGCAGCGCGCTCGAGGACAACAGTTTGGTTATGATCTGCAGATGCACTTAGTGAAACTACAATTGTTCCAATCAACAACTTCCTCTATTGTCCTGTTTCTAATTTAGGAGTAACCGATGCCAGAACACGTGACTTCCTACCATTCGCGATGTGGAAAGCCGCTGTTAACTGAATGCCATCAAAAGTTAACTGCAGCGTGATTTCTGACAGGCACCAGGAGCTTGGGTTCGACTTCGAGATTCCACGCACATTCGACAGCCGTGCGACTACAAAACCCGCGGAGCCACAGCTCCTGGATAACGGTCGCGGGAAGCGGGGCACGCTTGCAACGCACCTCAAATACGTCCCGCCCCTTCCACGCCGCCCCCGCATGCGCACGGGCACGCACGCGCGCCGGCAGCACTCCGGGCCCTGGAGGTATGCCGCGAACGCGTTACGGCGGCCCGTCTGCGGCCACGGCTGTCTGTTTTGTACACCCACCGGTTAAAAACAGGCATCCCTACCCTCAGAAAATCCACCGAACTGCTAACATTTTTCTAAAACGTCATCAACTGTTATCCTCCAATGACCCTGTAAAATATTTACTAGTACGGTCCTCTCCGTTACCATCAGCCTGCCTCCCTCCCTCACCAGATGACCATGGCAAAGAATACCAACCTACAGACAACATAAGAGCCAGGGAAACCAAGCAGACAGCAGTAGATGATAAGGTCTACTTCGGGGTGCCTGGGTGGCTCGGTCGTTAAAAGCATCAGACTCTTAATTTTGGTTCAGGTCACGATCACACCGTCATGGGATCGAGCCCTGTGTGGAGCCTGCTTAAGATTCTCTCCCCTCTCTTCCCCCTCCCCTGCTCGAGTGTGTGTGCTGGCTCTCGCTCTCGCTCGCTCACTCTCTCTCTCTCTCTCTCTCTCTCTCTCGGAGATGATCAGATTTTAGACCAAGAGTATAAAAAGACGTAAAATTTAATCAAGCAAGTCTAAAGTATCCTTGATAAGAAAGAAGCATTCTGGCAAATCTGTTTATAAGGTTATTTCCTGAAAAGCATTTAAGAAATCCCATTGATTTCCAACATAAAATCAATGTTGTAACAAGACAAGCCACAGATTGAGAGAAAATATTTGCAAAAGACACATCTCCAAAATACACAACAAACTCAACAATAAAAAACTGAACAATTTGATTTAAGAAAGGGCAAAACACCCAGAGACAGCTCACTAAAGACGCATGGACGGCAAGTAACCACACGGAAAGAAGCTCCACGTCACGCAGCGTCAGAAAACTGTAAAATACGAGATCCCGGCACACACCTCTGGGCGTGGCCGGAGCATGCGCACGGACAGCACCTGTCGGGGAGGCCGAGCAACAGGGGCGCGCGCTCAGGAACAGGGACGCGCGCACTCACGGCTCCTGGGGACGCAGAACGGCGCAGTCACCTTGGGAAACAGTTCGGGGGTTTCTCACAAACCGAACGAGCTCTTCCCAGCTGATCCAGCAATCAGGCTCGCTGGCATTTACCCAAAGGAGCTGAAAACTTCTGTCCACGCGAGAACCTGCACGTGGATGTTTACAGTTTTATTCACAATTGCCAAAACCCGGAAGCAGCCACGGTGTCCCTCAGCAGGTGAGTGTTTAAATAATCTGTGGTCCAGCCAGACAAGGGGATGTTGTTATTCAACATTAAAAAGAAATGACCTATCAAGCCACGAAAAGATACGAAAGAACCTTAAATGCACATTGCTAAGTGAAAGAAACCAGTCCCCAAAGACTGTATGACACCGTGGAAGAGGCAAAACCGTGGAGACAGTAAAAACATTGGTGGCTGCCGGGGGCTGGAGTGGGGTGGCGTGGGGGAGGGTGGAGACGGCAATTTCAGGGCAGTGAAACCACTCTCCAGGACACCACAATGGTAGAGACGGGTCGCCCGGCTGCCCAAACCCAGAGTGCACAGCAGCAGGAGTGAACCCCACGGCAAGCTCCAGACTTGGCCTGATGACCAAGGGTCAGGACCGGTTTGTCAGTTGTAACACAGGAACCACTGTGGTCGGGGACGCTGGAGACGGAGGCGGCTGAATGTGTAGGATGACGACACATGGGAACTCGGTACTCTATGCTCAGTTTTGCTATGAACCTAAAACTATTCTAAAAAACAGTTCACTAATAAGAAAAAAATGTGTGTCCTTACAGAAAAAAAAAAAAAAACACACAACCAAAACATCTGACAAAAAAGGAACCAAGAGGTGGTCACACTGAATGTTCCATCCTTGAGAATACTTTCTCACACCTGAAATTACCTGCCTTTGGGCATTATAAGTGTCACCTGCAGAAACCCAGGCTTGTCTCCTCCCATCACTCAGTGCCTCTATTGTCTACGAAATGTGGGCTCAAGAAATACAAAGTTAACATGAATTTCAGTTAGGCGTCTAACTCTGTGGTGTCCTCAAATGTGTGTGGCTGCTCCGAGTGTGTGACCCCCCCCCCCCAAACTCCTCTGAGAGGGGATTAGGCCGTGAGGACGGAACCCTCACTTATGGGATCGGCGCCCTTATGAAAGCCACCCCACAGCTTTCTGGCTCCTTCCACCCTGTGAGGACACAGCAAGAGAGGGGCTATGACCCAGGAAGTAAGCCCCTGAGACAGAAAGCTGGTGAATGTGGTGACACCCTGGCTGGACTTCCAGCCTGCAGAACGGAGAGAAGCGTCTGCTGTTTCGGAGCCCCCCAGGGTGTGGTTTTGCTACGGGAGCCCGTGTGGGCGGAGACAGTGTGAATCGGTCTGGATCAGGACAGCCGAGGGAGTTCACTCACAAACGCAGACCCAGGCCTCCACCCAGTCCATGGACCCAGATCCCTGGCGGACCCACGCACCTGCACGGCACCCACACCACAGGCAGGCGGGACACGCTCACAGCGGGCACGATGACCGCACAGCCCAGCACACGGCGAGGTTACCAGCTACACCCCTTCCAGTCAAGCGTCCTGCTTTGGACAGCACGTCAAATGATCAAAGGCTTCACTAGGACTTAAATCTTTTCATAACCCAGGCTTTGAGTGTTCTGTGTCACAAGGCACAGTCGAGGACACTCCGGAAACCAAACACGACACGTGTCAGACCTGACGTCCGTTTTTACTTGGCTCCTTTGGATCAGCTTGCTGTGAACTGGGTGTCATTGGTAAAGGGAGAGCCGTGTGTGTGTGTGTGTGTGTGTGTGTGTGTGCGCGTGCGCGCGCGTGTGCGCACATGCACTATTCTGAGCATTAACAGACTGAAGCAAAGGAAATGTGGAAAGGGACCCCCCCGCCCTGGGAGCAAGGGGATGAAAATATTGCTACACTTTTAACAAGTCAGTGTAATTAAATGATTTCTCAGTGGATTCCCCTGCAACCGCCAGCAGGACAGGACCAACCCCTGGGGCCCCAGTGCTCCTCCTGGGTGCCTCTCTCTCTCTCTCTCGCTGACCAATGTCTGGCCCTCCCCTGCTGGACAGTGCTGGCGGTCTCCTCCCCTGCCCTCTTACACAACCTGCCACCCGGCCCACACACCCACCCCCTTCCCACACACCTCCAGCAGAGGCCAGGCCGCTCCCTCCCATAGGTGGGTAGGGCGCTGCTCAGTATCACACCCCCACCCCCACCCCCACCAGAAGCTCCGGGAGGTGGGGACAGGTCTGCAGGACAGGAAGGAACGGCTCCTGCCCACGCTCCTCCCTGTCCACCTGAGTAACTCAGAGCCCTGCTTCCAAGACACTGGCAGCACAGCCTCCGCAGGAGCCAGTCAGGCCCCGCCGGCCTGGGCGCAGCCGGCACCAGCTGCCCACCTTTCCCCCTGCCCTGGCACCCAGGTAAAGGGAGGGGCACTTCCCACCGGAGGCAGGCGGCCTGAGCGGACAGCCGGCGCCCATCACTACCGGCTGGTCCAGCGCCTAGCCAGTGGAGGCGCTCAGACGGCTGGAAAGGAACGGATTCATATGAGCGCTGAAGGTAGAGGGCCAGACCAACCCTTAATTACTCCATTAAAAAGAGAAAACTGATCTTTAGAAACCTCTCCCTTTTAGAGAAAGGAGCAACATAAGCACAGAGCTCAAGGCAAATCCCTTTCTCTTCTGAACAGGAAGCAGACCGGTGTGCCAACGCTAACAAATAGCTGAGATGATGTTTTTTAACGCCTTAAAACTGGCATGTTGCAATTCAAGTAAACTTTCAAACTGCACACACTACTTAGGGCGTTTTTTTTCTTTCTAAGGCACCACACCTCCCAATAACTTCTCAGGAATGACTATGCTTTTAACAGTATAGTTTAGGGTCTCCCGGGATGTGACCTGGGTTCCTGGAGCATAAAACACTGCACGGCCACATTTCACCAGACCACCAGACCCGGCCACCCGCTGGGGCTCTTGGTGCCGAGTCTGACGTCAGTGCAGTCTAGCGGACTTGTCCCAGCCCAGCTGGAGGCCTCTGCTGGGCCTGCATTCCTAGTGGGACACCAGGGAGGGCACCGCTGGCTCCCACTGCCCCAACCCGGGCTCCACAGCAGCTTAGAGCAGCCTCCTGCGCTGGTCTCTCCAGCCCACCGTGAGACCTGTTACCCCAGGTGCAGGCGGGGATCAAGACGATGGGACACAGCAGGAGGACAGGTGAAGTCATCCCAGGCGCTGCGCTAAACGAGAGGCAGGAGTCCCAGCTGCAGTGCTCCCCAGAGGGGCCGCCCTCCCCCAGCACGCTGGCGTAACCATGCATACACTGGCAGGGAAATGCGGCGGCAGCAGAGTCCTTCCGGAAAGACAGTGACCTTCTAGTTGCGGTGCAAGATGCTGATGGGAAGGCTGCTATGCCAGGATTAACACTATGGACTCACAGGGCCCCAGAGTTTTTTTGCTTAGCACACCCACACCCGCTTTTCCATCTGCAAAGGAAAATGTCAGAACTGCCAAGAGGGCTGCTGGACCCCACCAGGAATTCCTAGGGCCACGGGGCCAGGGCACGGGTACAGGCTCCTCACGGTCACAGACCTGCCCAGACATCCAAGAACTGCGTGTGTCTCTTAGGTAACACCCAGTGGGACACGGGGGGTGAATCAAATGGGAGTGAACAGCAAGCACCGCGACACCTCCCTCCTGACCCCATTCCAGAAGGAGCCAGGGGGGCGGGGGCCCTGGGGAGAGCCTTGCGTGTGTGAACCCAGCTACGCGGACACAGCGTGGAAGGCACCGCGTTCCCACGGGACCCCGCGCCCCGCCGTCCTCTTCCCTCGAGGCAGCTGCCAAGCCTGTGCCGTCCACAAGCACAGGGCCAGGTTTAAACATGCAGGAGCAGGGGCGCCTGGGGGGGCTCAGCCGGTTACGCGTCTGACTTCGGCTCGGGTCCTGATCTCCCGGTTCATGGGTTTGAGCCCGCGTCCGGCTCTGTGCTGACAGCTCAGAGCCTAGAGCCTGCTTCCGATTCTGTGTCTCCCTCGCTCTCTGCTCTTCTCTCTCTCTCTCTCAAAAGCAAATAAACATTAAAAAAAAATTTTTTTTTAATGCAGGATCAGGCACTAAAGCTACATCAGATGACTCGAATGACAGTCTACGTGACAGCAAATATTTCTAATGTTGAATCAAATCAAAGTACTTATTTTCTCCCCAAATTTTAGGGGGCAAGGCGTTAGGATCGACATCAAGCATCTCTCTAAACAGGATTCCTTTGCATCTTGCACTAACACTGTTCCCTAATGTGAAGGAGAACATGGCCAGCATCCAGCACCCAGGAAGCAGGCACAAGAACATTTAGGAGGAAATTACGCGGAAAGAAGGACGAACTGCCCCAGAGGGAACATCCCTGCAACATTTGCTTTATGCTAAAATACAGACTTTCTCCTGTGACTTTTTACCTTTGATCTTTAGATAGTGTTCCCAGATTTGCAGAATCAACTCAGTGCAACGGATTTTGCTTTTTAATTAAAAAGCAGTGAGTGGTTCCACCACCCCCTCCTTCTAAATGTTCTAGCTTAAGCCACTGGAGTCAGATGAAGCTTTGGCTGCCATGGAAACAAGAGCGTGCCTGTCCGCCACGCAGCTCCGGGGACCCCTCCCGGGACCCCTGCAAGCGCAGGGAACCCGAGCTTCAGGACCGCCCGCGATGCCAAGTGGGCAACCGCTGCAAACGCTTGTAGGGTAAACCAGTATTTCTCTGAACTTGCAATCCCGTCACCAGGGGCAGAGCCAGGTACACAGGAACTCTGCCAGGAAATGGGAGACAGGCAGGCTGCGGGCTGCCTGAGGACACTCGTAACCACCAAATGGGATTAAAAAATAAGAATAAAAATTCCTCACATTACATACATATAATCAGGAACTGACCTCAAAGACAAGGGCGTAATTAAGGAACACCACTAAAGACTGCCAAGACACAACGAGCCTTTTTGATGGTATTTATATGTAAAATCCAACCAAAGCGGTTTCCAGGTTCTGAATTTATCCTAAGGCAAAAAGGAGGAAGTGCCACAAAAGTTACAAGCGCTATGAATTCCTTCAATTACTTCAATTTGGCCCGTGGATCAGGTGAGTACAAAAGGCCCCTTTTTAAAGGGAAGTATGAAATATACTCACAACAGTAAAATCAAAGCTAGTTTTCTTAAAAATGGTAACGTTTTGGCTAATGAGAACTTCGGGATGGCTTTATGTATGGCCCAGAGTTCAAATTACTCTTCCTTTCTAACAAGTAAAACAGCATTAACGAAACCACCGTCCTCCACTACCCTCCGTGCACCTGAAGCCAGAGCCGTGGTCAGGGATCCACAGACGCGATGGGTCACGTCCGCGCCATTTACAAGATGGCACACATCGCTGAGCCGCTCCGAGTGTCTACGCCCTTTCTAACCCCCTCCATCTCACAAAGCCCTTATGGCACCTACAGGTGGTTCTACATCAAGGACATGGTGGTCCCAGGAGTTCCACGGGGGCGCCCTGTGCGCGGGCCCCAGTCCGGAGACCCGGGGAAGGCAGGGCGAGGAGGAGAGGGGCAGGACAGCCGCTTCCCCTGCCCCTCCTGTCTCTGCTCAAGGAAGTGGCTGCTCCAGCGACAAACTCCCACGGAAGGGGAAAGTGGGGACGGGGCCTGCTCCCAGTTTCCTTAACAGCGCAGATCACACGCTGCCTCTAACAGAGAGGACTGACCCCTTCACCTGGTGGCCCGCGATTCCCCGCGACTAAGAAACCCAGTTTGGTACCTGACTGACTAACCCTTCTGCCATCTGGTGAAGTCAGCCATTCGGAAGCAGGGCTTCCCCCGGATGCCGGCGGGCTCAAGTGTCCAACAGGGACTTCGTCACGGCAGCCCGGCACCGCTGAAAGGGCGTCTGGAAACCCGAAGCCGTGGTCACTAGGTATCCAGGGCTTTAAAACGTTGAGACCCTTCGACTCCAATTCCCTCTCTGGACCTCGTCAGGAGGAAACAAAGGCACGGGGATTACACCACTAGGAAACCGGAAGGGTCCGTACATAAAGGGTGGTTCGTGCAGACACGAAATCATGCGGCGTGATTCCCTGTTGATACGGAAATACACCTAATATTAAGTGCAAACAGGTTATAAATCAAGTACGTATTATGATCATAAAAAACTAAAGTTTTTTTTGAGGAATGGATACAGCGAAGAGTGTTATTTCTGGGTGATTTGTAGTTGTGTTCTTTCTGCATCAGGAGGACCTGAGTTTGTTTCTAATTTAAAAAGAAACAGTAAGTTTCCTCTGAAAACAGATTATCCGCTTGTCCTCTGCAAACACAGGAAGATCTCGCTATGTGGCAGGACACTCAGGAGCGTTTTCCGATCACAAAGCCGAGTCTCAGGCAGCCCAAACGGTGCCAAAAGAGGCAGGTCTGGAAAGCCACCGACTGACGCACAGAGCTACCGGTGGGTCCGCAGAACCGGTACAGAGCTGACTCAGAGCTGACCGCCGAGACCGTCTCAGAAGCTTCTCCCAGTGCGCCACGGGCATCACCGACTGTGCTCTCTCCCCACCCGGGCGAGCACCAGGCCCCTCCCACATGTGCTGGTGTGGGCAGGCTAGTCGTTGACGGTACCCCTGGCTCACTCTTCGCTAGCCATCCACCCGCCCCCTCCCGTTCCCAAACACAATCGCACAGCTTTCCCGTCCACAGCACCTCCTTCCACCCCTCCCTGTAACGCACACCCACTCCGCTGGACTTAGCTCTCTGCCCGCTGGGCTAAGGCAGGCATCCACCCTAAGGAAGCCACCCGCCCTGTTTGCAGATTCTCCCACAGTGCACTGCACTGAAGAGGACTCCCGGCTCAGCCTCAACGACCAGACCCTGTGCCCATCAAGGAGAAGGGAGTCGAGCGCTCTTTCCTCTTTTCTGCAGGGTAAGAGACAAGACAAAGCAGCCCTGTACGAGGTCTGAAAGAGGCCCACGTGGGATTAAGAAATTCTAATCTTGTCCAGGTGATGTACAGCAGCCTTCCCTGCCTGAAATCCTAGATGGCCCTGGGCTCCCCGGACCGAAGGCCTCAGTGGAGTCTTTCAGCTGAAAACACCGACAGGCACCTTTCCCACCCATTAATCTGTGGGTGCCGACGTTCCCCGGGCCTCTCGGCCCTGCCCTCCGGGATTGGATTTCCCTCTGTGAGCCAGCAGAAGGCTGCCTCCAGCCAGTGCAGAGAACACAGCCAAAAACACAACACTGGGAACGAGCCTGGGCCTCTCTGAGCTAGAGGGAAGCCCAGATTCCCCAGACGCCGGCAATCCAGGTGAGCGCCAGTGGAGAAAAGCAGGCCTAGTGCGAGCTCTAGAAGCCCGTATGCCACCTTCCCCTACACCGGACGGGGCGAATCCGCGCACAGCAAGCCACAGGTGGCCCGCAGCCGTCCCTCGCGCCTTTCTAGAAAACAGGCAAGCTCCATCTAATGCTGGCACAAGTCAGGTAATGACTGGGATGAAGTACCAGGACGCCACAGGTGAGACCACAAAGGCACAGAACCACCACCGCCTTCCCCCCACTAAAGCTGGCCAGAGGTTCGTGAAACCAGGAAACTAGGGGCGCCTGGCTGGCTCAGACGGCAGAGTGCGTGACTCTTGATCTCGGGGTCGTGAATTCGAGCCTCACATTGGGTGTAAAGATCACCTTAATAAAAACGTATCTACCATGGGAATCTTAAAACAGTTCATGAAACTGAAGCACCAGTCTTTAAAAGCAAGAGTGTTCTGACAATTAAGCCACCCTGAGCACAGTGGGTTCTCAGACCCACGTGTGAGGTTTCCCTTACGTGAACCCAGCCGACAGCAGGACCTGAATGTGCCCTCACAGACCCGTGTGCTAATAAGCAGGTTAGACTTGACACGTGCTGGAGACAAATGGCCATTCACGCCCTCAATGCTGCCCTTCCCACCTGGGGTGTGCTCCCTGCACGTACCCCACGTCCCGCAGGCCGGCCCGAGTGCTTCCATCCCAACAGCCCTCGTACCGGACGGCAACAGGGGCTCAACACAGGACCGCGCAGCACTACCCTTACTGCTTAGTAAGGACCTTACTGCCTAGGATGAATTTGCAGACGGAAGGACAGAGTCCCCCTTTGGGAAGATGAAGCTGTGGACATGGACGGTGGTCACGGTGAGTTTCTCAGCTGTGAATGTGCGCTTACTGGTGGATTTTGTTAGGTATATTTTACCAAAATAAAAGCAAATGACAAACGTGGGGCGCCTGGGTGGCTCAGCCAGTGAAGGGTCTGACACTAGAGTTTGGCTCAGGTCATGATGTCACAATTTGTGGGATCGAGCCCCACAGAGGGCTCCGTGCTGACAGAGCTGGGAGCCTGCTTGGGATTCTCTCCCTGTCTCTCAAACTAAACTTTAAAAAAAAAAAAAAAAAAAAAAAAAAAGCAAGTAACGTATTATGAGGAACTTATCTAGAAAGTCCTATTAGCAAGGAAGTGGGGTTTCTGCCACCGGGGGAACTCAGGTTCCCCAAACAATCCGACCGACCCCAATCTTTTCAACATGGACTCTGACAGCTACAGGACACAGGGGCACGGACAGGAACGAAGCCCCGTGCAGCCGTGTGGGGACAGCGGGAAGTCACGGGACACAGGGCCCCCCAGCACTGCCGCAGCCACCAACAACCCGGAGCCCTGGCCACACATCCGGCCCAGCTCAGAGTCAGGAGGGAGGGAAGGAGGGAGGGAGGGAGGCAGCAAGAGAGACAGAGACCCGCGCACACACAGAGACAGAGAGGTGTTGACAGAGAAGGAACAGCAAGTCAGCAGGACAGAGTGAGTCAGCTGACCGAGGAGGAAGTGCTGGGTCCCTGAGGTTCCCCACGGGGCACAAACACAGGCACCAAGAGCCAGGCCCCGGGCCTTGCTGGGAGCCTGTGTTCAGGCAGGTGCCACCGTGACCTCTTTGCTAGGCACCCGCTGCACATTTCATCACCTAGGGACCCCAGCCCCAGGGAGAGAGCCTCTGTGTCCAGTTCTGGCCAGCCCCCACCTGCCACGCCTGAATTACTGTGACATTCCACTGCTCCCCGACACGGACACGCCTAGCACCAGCACCGCACCCAGGGCCCTTCGCCCCCACCCCAGCAGGAGGCATCTCACTCACTCGCTTGAGAATCAAGGAGGGCTGTCAGGTGGAGGAGAACGGTTCCGGACAAGATCCAGGAAGTGGCTCCTTTTACTGAAAAGTAACCCCCTCCGGAAAGGTTTTACTTTATTTCTCGAGGAATACGTTCACTATCGGTGTTGTTTTCCTTCAGATCTAAACAATACCACCCACCCCGTGTTCTTGCTACGTTAAGTTTGTTTTCACGGTGAGGCCAGGTTTCCCTCTGGAAGGAGGCACCTCCGGTTTTAATGAGACAGTTCATTAAGAGGTAGGGCTTCAGGTACAAAAGCCTACGTTCCTGAAAAGCCTGCCAATCATAACATGGGCATCAGAGAAACACTCAGCGGCCCGCTCTCCCCTCCCCCCAGCACATGCCAAACGCTCGCCAGCAACAAACAAAAACCACATGGATAAAGGACCTCTTTACAAGAAGAGCCAAAACAATTCCATCTGTTAACAAAAACTAACTGTTGAATTAAAGGTTGCAAGTTCAAACACAATCTGGCTATTGTAAACAGCGCCTCAGTTTATCAATGTAACAATAACTCTCTTTCAAAGATTGATAAAGTTCTCCACAAATACTGGCCCTCCAGCATTTTTAAGATACTTTGCGGGATAAATATTAGCTTGAGACTTGCCTACAGGAGAAGCGAAAGCTGCCAAAGAAGCAGTTCTAAACAGAAGAGAGGGAGCGGCTTCAGCCGGAGGGTAGCAAGCAGCCCAGGCCCCCCGCGAACAGGAGGTGGCCCGGGCCCCTGCCCTGGCCGGAGGCTGGGCTGCCGGGCCCCCTGGCTCCCCACCCGGCCCGGGGCTGCCCAGCACAGGAGGGCAGGCTCTCCCATCTCCCGATCGGGGGCACAGCGCCAGGCACTCAACAAATAAACCACCCGGCGTCCAGAAAGACCTGGAAAATTGAGTTAATTAAAAGGAGAGATTTTAAGATAATCGTTGGGGTGGAAAAGAACAGGGAGCATCATAGGTGAAATCTGATTTAAACTGAATTTCCTGAGAGACAGTTAAATAGCCCGGGCCGGCAAGTGCAGAAGGGGCAAGGAAGCGGCCGCGGCCGGAGGTGGCCGGCCCCCAAGGCCAGGCTGGGTGGGCGTGCGCCCTGTTTGTGCTGCCGGTTCCCTGACCGGCTCCAGATGTCACGTACCCTTCACTTCACCTGCGGGGGGCTTTTTACGTTTAACACAGTAGCTTGCAACTCACCAGGAACTGGAAGCAGACTCAGAACAAAGCCAGCCCTGGCGCAGGTGACACACAAGTCCCCCCAGCAAGGGACCGGCTCGGGGAGAGGGCCCGGAGCAGGGCCGGGCCCAGCCAGGTGGCGAGGGGACCTGAGCGCCTGTGGAGCGCAGCCTCACCCAGCACAGGCCCTGCAAGACGTGGTTCAGGGACCTTGACTCCCACCCCCTTAATCGTCCAAGGCCAGCCCTGACCTCCTCACGCTCCTTCTCAAACAAAGCGGTGTGCTGAACGTCCTCTCAGGCACGAGTTACCTTGGAATGCACTCGAAACAAGCTGTGCTTCCTTCCAGGACTGCAGATGGCGATGCCCAGAAACAGGCCACACGGCCTGAATCACTATCGCAGGCTCTCATGACTGCAGAGACTCAGACACTCAGCCATCATCTCCTGCTCCGCAAATGGGAACAACACGTCCAGACCGTGTGGAGGACCAGTACCGCCAAGGAGCACCGCGGAGCCCAAACCCTGCAGCCTCTCGCTAAAGGATGTTGTGGTCACCGTCCCAAACCCTCACGCTACAACAGTGGCTGCTTCTCATTACACGTGGGTAAGACAGCGTTGAAAACTCCCCGGGTGAACCAAGCCCTTTGTTCAACTACATCACACAGTACTCGGGTACGGAGCCCTAAAAGAGAAAAACAAAATGAACAGAGAACAATCTAACAAAATTTAAGTTACTGAACATGGTCTGATCTTTCTTCGAGAGGCCAGAAGAATGAAAGAGTAATCCAATACTGACAATACCATTGGTTTCATGACAACTCTAGGTAAAAGTTGTCACTAAAAAGGAAAACTTCTTTTTTGGAAAAACAAAAATTTAGGTTAATAAGTGGTTCAGCATAGCCTGAGATTTCGCCGTAAAGGAAGGTATACCTGCATTGGTCCTAGACTCCCCCGGACCCCTTTGCACGGGACCTTCCCCAGCACTAGAACGCTGACCACTGAGGATTGAGGGTGGCTAAGTCACCAGGGTTGCCCCCTCCGGGCCACCTGGGGAGTGGACAGACAACATGGGCACAAAGAAACCGCCTCTGGTCTAGGGCAGGGTCTCTCCCGTTAAGGCACCTAAAGACAGGGGAGGGGAGAGGAGGGTGGAGAGAAGAGGTCACCTTAAGGCACAGCCGGTGAGGCTTCCTTCCCTGCCACCCTCTCACCCAGGGTGTCAGAGCAGAGGCCCACGTGACAATGGAGGGCCGCAGGCAAGCCTAGACCTGCCCAAGCACAGAGGCTCAGACTGGATTTTCGGCGGGAGCAGGACAGTTGGCTCACTCCACCACGGACAGTGCCGTGCGTGTGCTGGGCGCTTTCTGCCGGCAGAACCTGCCCCTGCAGGGGTCCGCCCAGGGAGACACCCTCAAGAGGCCAGTACATCCCAGGGGTGGGTGAGCCTGGGAGTGGACAGGTGCAGTCCAGGAGGTCTGCAGCAGACACAGGGCAGCAGGGCCAGGCGCTCAAGGAGGGGGCCGGCCCGCCAGCGCAAAGGGAGGGGCTGGAGCTTTGATGTGACCTGGGTCGGCCGTGGGGGGGGGCCTCAAGGAGCAAACGAGAGAGCAGAAGCGAAACTCCTTTGGAAACCGGGCAAGCATCCCAAAATGTAGCAGGCTGCAGGTCAGAGGGCAGCAGGGCTGGTAAGACCCTCAGAGAGGGTCCTGCCCCACTGCTCAAAGTTCTTGAAAACGGGCCACGTGTCCTGAGCTGGTGTGAAGGAGGAGTCTGGCGCTCGCCCACAATTAGCAGAGGAACCTGCGAGCCCGCTGCAGGTGAGCTCGCTGGCAGGTGACAGCACTCCCCTTTTACCTGCGGGTCCCTCTCTCCAGGCTGCCCCTGCCCCCACCTGGAGTCCAGCCCCGCAGGAGGCACCCTCCTGAGTTGGTTTCCACCCCTCGGTGCTCCTTGCTGCTCCTGTGTCCCCAGCACGCAGATGGCCAGACATCCTGTGGCCAGCTCGGCCCCTCCTGCTACCTTGCTGTGCTCAAGCACAGCAACCCGTGCCGGTCCCTTGTCCTCGTCCTCATTGTCCTCATCCTCGTCAGTCTGAGGCCCTGGCTACAGACCACAGCCTCCCTCCACGTCAGGCTCGCTCCCTCTGCAGGGGGCAAAGCCTCTGAAGCCTGGGACAACTGTGCTGTGCTCCCCCGATGCCCGAATAAGCAGCCACAGATCTGGAGGCCGGACCGTGCTTCCTTTCCTCCGGAAGCCCCAAGGTTACTTCTCATCTGGGTGTATGGAAGGGGACAAGCTGGATGTGACGGGAACTACAGGTGGCAGGACAGGGTCTGCTGTCCGGCAAGGCAGGGCCTAGCATGGGCAGTACCCACAGATCTGCCAGCCCGCTTCTGCCTCACACCCATGCCAGGCGGCCAGCAGGCGTTTCCGGCCAAGGGCACAGCTGTAGGGAAGCACCGATCAATGAACCACCCCAAACACCCCTGGGATGTCTGTCAATCAAAACTCGTCAGAAGCCACTGCCACTCCTATGCCACAAACTCATCACCTAAGGACACCCCACGTCTTGGGCTTGTGCAGAGCCTGTCAGGGAGGAGTCAAGCTGAGACACCCCAAGGATACCAAAAGGCGTGTGTGCTGGGACAAAGGGCATATGTGCTGGGAGCAGCTGGGGGCACTTCGCTCTTCTCACCCTGGGGAAGCCAGCAGCAGCCTGCCTGCAAGCAGGCAGGTATTTATTTAACAGCACGGCAAGATTCCCTCCCGGCCTGAGAGTTCTGGGCCCATCTACAGCTTCCCACCCAGTGCCCTGGGATGGGCAGGAGAGGAAAGCAGGGTGGAGGACAAATGAGGAGGCTCTTGGTGCTGCAGCCCAGAACATCTCAGCTTCTGCAGACATTCCAGGAGTCGACGTCAGCTCAGCTCGGCCTGCACTGTTAGGGCAGTGCCGGGGGCCCACCACACCGAGGGCACCCGAGCGGCTGCACGCGGTAAGCAGTCAGCTACCCACGGGCAGGGGAGAGGGAGGGAGAGGGAGAGGGAGGGGGAGGGGGAGGGGAGGGAGAGGGAGGGAGGGAGAGAGAGAGAGAGAGAGAGGAAAGGGAGAGCGAGAGCAAAGGGCTTCAGGGATCCTCCCGCAGCAACTACCTCTGCAGCTGGAAGGCACCGAAGGCAGGTGGCGATGGAGACACGGGCCAAGTCCCACGTAGGCGCCAGCCAGGAGACCGAGTGCACCACGTGTGCAAACCCGACTCCCTGCTCCAGGAGGGTGGGTGGGCACTGGAAAGAGACAGCCCCAAATACTGGTACTTCACACAGCGGCTCAGTAAGCCCAAGCCCTGCACACAGGCCTCTAGGTGCGGGGTTTCAGCTGCCAATCGCAAATCCGCTCCTCTCCCGCACATGTCACAGGACAAGAAGGAAAAAGTCAGACAGGATGCTTTTGTGCTGATCTTAACAGTACGGACTTGCTTTAACGACGGCTGAAGTCACATTTTCTTCACTGGCTTTTAACTACGCCTATGAGCACTTTACCCTGAAGTTCAATTATGACAGTGACCTTCAATTATGACAGTGACCTGCCACAACTCACTGAGAATACAGAGCTCTGTGATCTATGAAGGAAGAGTCCCTGAAGGGAGCCCACGACCACAGGGGAAGACGCTGCACAGGCAGGGTCTGGGACCCTGGGACCAGGGGGCGGGTGGCGCTTCAGCCGCGGGAGGAGGGGCCGTGGCTCCGCGGGCGTCAGCCCAGCTCGTGCCGGCTGGCTCCGCAGGCTGGCTGGCCAGCTCAGGAGAGAAGGGCCGGCTCATGGCACGCCCCCGCCATCAGGATGGAAAGTTGGCCCGAGCCAGAGAGGACGTCTGGTGTCTATAAAAATGTTCCTCCCAGGGGAGCCTCTGCAAGCAGAGACTCTGAGAGACTTTCATTCTTTTCCTTATTTGCCACTCCGAAAAATATGCCGTTCGTCCTATTCCGAAATGCAATACGGGTCAAAACCTCCTACAGAGAATAGTGACCCAAAGAAAAAGGTCACCAGATCCAAAATATTTCTCATTTGGCCAGTGGCCCAAAGAAACTCTATTCTGTTTACTTCGTTACTCTCCTGGGGGATAAAAGCCTAATCCAATACACCAAGTGGGCCCATGTTTGTCCAAATTCTGCAAAGAAGGCGGGACACTGGCCGCTTCTCCCTGCCTCTGGGGGGGGGGGGGTCCTCCTGGGTGCTAACCCCTCCCCTCCCCCAGGGACTCTACTCTGTCCCCACCGCGGCCTCACGCGGGAGAAAATAACCAGCCATTGAGTGTCTGTCCCACGTGTCCACCCCAGCCCCCGCAGCCCAGCAAGGCTAACCAGAGACAACGCGTGACCCGCAAAGGCCTGCGCAGACCAGAAGTGGGCTGAAAGTGGGGCTCGGGGTCTGCCGGCTCCAGAGGGGGCTTCTCTCCCCATCGCAGGACGGCGCCCAGCATGGCCCAGTCAGTGCGAAGGGGCCATCGGCCCCTGCCTGCCTCAGGTGGTCCTCGGCCTGAGGTCCTCTGTCAGGGCAGCCGCCGAACAAGGACCCACCCTCATCATCTTTGCAGGCCGTCCTCGGTCACCGCACCTCAAAGGCCTCCCTCTCATCCTGAGCGCAGAGCTCCCGCCTCTGGCCGCAGCCAGCCCTTGCCTGCGCTGGAACGAGGCAGCCCCCCGCTTTCCTCCCCAGTGACACCGTCCCTTCAACCTCCAAACCAGTATTGCCCCCAGGAAACGAGGACCAACGAGACCAGATGGAGGCAGAAACGGGATGCGCCACGGAAAGCCCACGACAGAGGCTGCCCCGGAACTCCGAGACAGCAGAGGAAGGAGCAGCTAAGCGCATGCATTCGTACACACTTCCTGGGGCCCACCCCGAACCGAGCAGCTTTGCAGGCCCAGGATGTTTGCAAACGCGAGATTTGTCTTTCTGCAGAGAGTCTGTGAAGATGCCAAATAATGAGTTTTAGCAACAATCCCAGATGCAGTACCCTTGACGCTTCTGGAACCACCCTTGGACATCAGTCCTCAAGCTGGGCATCTTGAGGAAGAACAGACACTGCTGCTTAGGAAAACACCAAGGTGTCAGCAGGAGGGGAGGGTCCCATGGAGGGAGGGTCCCCTGGAGGGAGGGCACTGGGGGTCCCTCAGGCCAGTGCCCTGGGATTCCATGGTGACTATGTACCTGGCACGGGGACGCAGACGCGCTGGCTTGGGTGGGCCGCCACTCGCTGGGGAGGCCAAGGAGATCCTCCCCCTTCCTGGGCGAGAGGTGCCTCAAAGACAGGCGCAACTCCAGCTTGTGGGGAGCCCCTGCACCAGGACCCCCAACATCTCTGCCTGTGGCCCCACCCAGCTCCCAAGGAGGTGGGGGTTGGAGCTCACTGATCCCTCTAGAAATAGGGGACTTGGGACCACAAAAGGAGGAAGGGCAGTGGTTTATGCCCATCGGCCATCCCTTACGGAGGCCTGGCCTCTGCAGCCCAGGAAAGACACGGTCCGAGAGGCGGCCCTGCGGCGCACCTGCTGGAAACAGACCAAGCAGAGCGAGGGAAGCATGCAAACCCGCACGTATATCTTTCTTGTACCTTCAAAGGTGCCTCTTCAACACACTCCCTACTTAAGCCACCTTAAGTCTTCTCCAGAATCAGGCGAGCATCATCAGAGTAACAGTTACAGTTCCAAAGCGAGCGTTTCCCCATCAGGGCACATTTAAAAGAGCATGACCCCAAGGCCACTGCGTGACCCCGGGAGGGTCACTCACCTCTCCAGGCCATGAGCCAAGCGGCAAGGCACGAACCAAGCACCTGTCCCTTCTCGTCCGCTTCCACGAGCTGCGATCCTACAATTTAAAACCGTGCACCAAGGGCGGTATCATCGCAGAAGCAAGGCCTGCAGGGCCGGCAGGAAGCCTGTAATAGACAGGCTATAAACTCAACACACCTCACTCTGTCTTCAAGACTAATTTTAACAGGGAGAAGACATAACCACAGCTAACAAACCTTTCCTTGCGGATATGATTTACAGCATCGTGACTCAGCGGCCCTGACTGCCTGAGAGGTGAGGTCACCTGGAGGCACGGAGGTGTTTTCACAAGGCAACAACCTACACCTACACACGGGGCAGGGAGAGCGGGCCGCTGCCATCCCCACGCTCCCCCCTCCGGGGTCCTTTGACACCCCCTCATTAACACTTCATGGCACATGTGGATTTCCAAATTCCTTCCAAGGAACGTTCCCACGGCCAGGCTGGCCTTTCTGGCCTAGCTGGTTGATCAGCCAGTTAAAGGCGGTTAGCTACAAATATGAAGGTTCCTGATGGGATCTGTTGAAAGAGGTTGTCCTTTCGGGCATCTGGCGAGTCTAGTGACAAAAACATGTAGGCCAGAAAGGGCCACCGTGCCCCTTTTGCCCACCACCCCCCTCAAGGGCTGCCACAGGTGCACCTGCCACAGGTGCCACAGGTGTCCACGCAGGGCCAAAGGCCACTCAGCCGGGGGCGTCTGGCACCCTGGTGTTCAGACCGGCGAGCAGACGGCACGGCCAGCATCTCCAGCAGCTACGGCACCAGCAGCCAGCCGCCCGCAGGCCTCCCTGGGCACAGGGCACAAGGCCCTAACTCCCCCAAGTTTCTCTCACCCCCTCCTGCCTACACGTGGCTCACACCACGGCTACTAAGCCCGGGCGGCCTCAGCAGCTCCTTTTGACCACCATCTCGGCCGCCCCCCTCCCCAGAATCCCAACTCTCCCGGCCGGATCCTGACTTCCTCTCCCAGGCAAGTCCCTCACCCCAGGCTAGCGCCCCCACCGCACAAGGGGCCCACCCAGCTCACGCACACGAGGGACCAACAACAAGCAGAGACCGCGGCCACCAGAACCTCCTGCTCTCATTCTGTCCACAACCCCTCTGACCATGCTGCACCTGCCAGGACAAGCCCCGGGTGCCCCCCCCCCCCCCCCTCCCCCCCGCTCGCCCTGGCCCTACCCCTCCACACAGGAGTGGACCACCTCCGAAATTCCAACTTCCCCTGCTGGATCCCACCCCCTCTCTCTCGGGGACTTCCAAGTCTCTCTGCAGACACTGCCATCAGCAACTGTTTCGTATAGGACAAGGATAAAACCAGCTCCAAGTCCTTCCTACCAGCCAGTTCCGACCCCAGAGGCCACACAAACATGTACTTCCTGAGCCCTCGTGACAGGCCGACACAGGGACTCCTATCATTAGCCCCAATTTATAGGTGAGGGAGCTGCAGCCACCAAGTCTGGTGTCCAGAAGATGCAGCACTGGGGGGGGAGGGGGGGGGGGCGCGGGAAGGACACAGCGGATGTGGGGCAGCAGCCCGGCCACGGCCGCTTCAGCCCAGGGCAAGGTCACTGCTAGGCTGGGAAAAGCGGTGGGGACCAGAGGAGACACAAGAGTGCCATTCTGGTCTTGATTTCTGAAGGGAACCCTCCTTGTCCAAACAAAGCTGGCAGGCAGGCAGGCAGCTGGACAGACCCTCGGCCGTAACCCGGAGAAGCTGGCGGTGATGGGCCGTCCCAGGCTAGGAGCGCGTGCCCACGTGGGACCTGTGGCTCCACAGAGGGCCGCGCTTGTTTCTTTTAACCAAAGAAACTAAAACCTAGCCTGATTAAAGTCCCTGCTTTGAAACAGTCTTTTACTGGGGCGCCTGGCTAGCTCAGCAGAGAATGCGACTCTTGATCTCGGGGTGGTGAGTTCAAGCCCCACACCGGGTATAGAGATTACTTTTTTTTTTTCAACGTTTTTTTATTTATTTTGGGACAGAGAGAGACAGAGCATGAACAGGGGAGGGGCAGAGAGAGAGGGAGACACAGAATCGGAAACAGGCTCCAGGCTCCGAGCCATCAGCCCAGAGCCTGACGCGGGGCTCGAACTCACGGACCCCGAGATCGTGACCTGGCTGAAGTCGGACGCTTAACCGACTGCGCCACCCAGGCGCCCCGAGATTACTTTTAAAAATGCAAAGACGTACAGGCGCCTGGGTGACTCAGTCGGTTGGGTGTCCAACTTCGGCTCAGATCATGATCTCAGGGTTCATGGGTTCAAGCCCCGCGTCGGGCTCTGCACTGACAGCTCAGAGCCTGGAGCCTGCTTCGGACTCTGTCTCCTCCTCTCTCGGCCCCTCCCCTGCTTACACTGTGTCTCCCTCTCAAAAATTAAATAAAAACACATAAAAAAAAACCCCAGCAAAGACATAAAAAATAAATAAGACAGGCCTTTACTTCACTTTCCACACATGACACACGACCACTAGAGAAACGTGTAAGTTACACAGATGATATGTGCCTCATGGCCTCCCGCTTAGACCGGATTCTAATCTTCAGGGCTGCAGGCGGGGTTAAGAGATTGCTGAGTATCACCAGTAACTCTTCATATACTAAAGCCGCATTCTCTTCATTTGAAGAGTACGGGGAGGCGCTTCTATAAACAGATGGGACTCGGGACTCTTCCCAGATTAGAAGAGATGGGCTCGGGGCGCCTGGGTGGCTCAGTCGGTGGGGGTGTCTGACTCTCGATCTCGGCTCAGGTCCCGATCTTACGGTTCGTGGGCTGAGGCCCCGAGTGGGCTCTGCACTGACAGCGGGGGGCCTGCTTGGAATTCTCTCTCTCCCTCCCTCTCTGCCCCTCCCCTGCTTGCACATGTGTGCGCCCTCCCTCTCAAAATAAATAAACATCAAAAAGAGAAGAAGATCTGGGCTGTTCTGCCAAGCAGCCGGCCGCCCCCACCGGTCCTGGCTCCGGGGGAACCAAGTGGCCACGTGCCAGAGAGCCCTGCGGGGTCCCCGGGGGGCTGTGGCCTCTGCAGAGAAAACAGGCAGCTGGGCAAGAGTCAGGGCAAACCAGGCCCCTTGCCGACCCCCCAGCTCCCGTGAACCAGGAGGCAGCCAAGCACCTTCTCAGCCAGGCGGGCCCGAGGCACCAAGAAGGGTCCGGAGATCTCCTGGCGCTGTGGCTTCAGACTGTCGATCACAGGTTCCCTAGGAAACATTGTTCCTCAGGTCAGTGAAAATGAGCTAGTGGAGAACGTAAACCCAGACGGCTACAAGTCCCTCCGGGGGAACTTTAAGTAAGCGTAACACGTATCACGCCGTCACCTTATACTGCACAACTTACTACATGCAGCAGACCTTGTGCTTGGGTCTATCGCATACACCGCTGAACGAAGAACACCTATTACGACCCGACCCGCTTTACCGTAACAGGTACGTGAGGTACGTACCACATCGTGACATAACAGCACACCCTGTGCGACGAATACGTACTCCGGAGTCCAGAGCACTGTCCACCCCATGGCGGACGTCTGGCCAGGGGTGAACTACAAGTGCAGACCCCGGTCCAGCCCGGCGGGCCCTCTGCAGGTGGCACAGGCCGCAGGCCGGCCCGACCCTTCCCCCTGGGCTCGGCCCAGGGGCAGGACTCCCAGCCAGCCACCGCCAGGTCCGATCTCCACGTGACACCGCTGAACTCTTCCGGACGACCTTGACTTGACCCTCACTGCTAATTTTAACTACCCTACATCTCCCCACAAAGTAAACTGGAGCACCCCACTGTCACCATCGCAACAGACTCCAGCCGCCACTCTGGACGGCAGAATGCCATCAGGTTCCCAGACTCACTGGTGCCTGAGACAGACGCCCGAGTCCGCAGGCACCGCTCATCCGGGTCACAGCGAGGAAACGCGACAAGCCACCACCCTCGGGGTTGCTCTCCGCACACTCCTCCGGGAGAGACCAGCCCACGGCCAGCCGGAGCCATCTGCCCGGTTCCAGAGCCTCCAAATGCAGAGTCTCAGGCTGACTGCCGGCCAAGCAGCCCGCTCTCAGGACTCCACACAGCCCAGGCACAGCCTCAGCTCCAAACAGGGCTTCCTTAGCTGAGGCCCAGAGACGGGGGCGCTGACCAGGATCATCATGGATGGGTGTTAGGAGATCCCTAAAGTATATACAAAATGCTGTCTTTCCACCCGATTTTCAAAGGAATTCATGACCCCAAAAGGGTGGAGCAGTGCCCCAGTTAGCAATGGGGGAGGAGGGAAGTAACCATGGTCACATAGCTGGTTAAAGAGATTTTTGTTGTGACAGAGTGTATCAGCTTTTCATAATTTTTATTTTTTAATTTTTCTATTTATTTTTGAGAGAGAGAGCACACAAGCGAGCGCACCCCCCCCCCCAGCAGGGGAGGGGCAGAGAGAGGGGGAGACACAGAATCTGAGGCAGGCTCCAGGCTCTAAGCGGTCAGCATAGAGCCCGACGCGGGGCTCAAACCCATGAACCGCGAGACCATGACCTGAGCTGAGGTCGGCCACTTAACCGATGGAGCCAGCCAGGCGCCCCTATTTTTTTATTTTAGAGTACACAGGCAAGCAGGTGAGGGGCAGAGGAGTAGAGAGACACGGAATCTTAAGCAAGCTTCACATTCAGCACAGAGCTCAACTCGACCCTGGGATCACAACCTGAGCCGAGATCAAGCATTACACGCTCAACTGAGACCACCCGGGCGCCCCTACTTACCGTAATTTTTAAAGTCAGCCTTCCCCTTTAGAGTTTCCATTAGAATTAACTGAACAGTTTAGGTTCATACAGGGCGGGGGGGGTGGTAAAGGACAGATAAAAACAAAACTAGAAAGATGAATTCTCAGTTTAGGGAAAACTATAAGGGCCCAGTCCAGACAATTTCCCAGAGCTCACCACACATTCGGTGACATCAGAAAGTAAAGATCAAACCACACAGTTTCTAGAACTGGTCCTCAAGGAATGGACCGAAGTATGAACAAGTAAGGGGACCGTCCCTCTGTCAAGCAGGCCGTGCTGTCTGAAGTCGAGTCCTAAATAAATGTTACTTACTTGGCTCGCTAGGGTGATAATGAGCTTGTTTTGAACCTCCTGTATATGGTGTTAGCTCATTCATTTTCAAAAGTAACCCAGGACAGACAGAGCTGGGGAAAGACTGAGCAAGAAAAAACAGGTCAGCAAAACACTGCTCTCACGTTTCATAACCAAAACACAAGCCAGGCTCCAGATAAAACCTTACTCTGACCTGCACGTTGCATTTAGACAAGGGGTCCGGGTATCACCTCTCTCCTTCGGATCCAGAGTGCAGCGGTGCTCCTTCTACCGTGTCTGGCTCTGGAGCCAGCTGCACGGACACCCCATCTCACCAAGGCCCTCCTCCCTCACGGCCGCTCACCGTGCTCCCACCGTGCACAGGACTGATGCAGTCCAGACTGCCCTCAAGCTGCTTCGAGGCCACCCGGCAGACAGCGGGAAACCAGCAACCCCAGGAAAAGATTAACTGGCACAGGGGGTGCCTGGGTGGCTCAGTCAGTGGAGCAGCTGACTTCAGCTCAGGTCACGATCTCACGGTCCATGGGTTCGAGCCCCACGTCGGGCTCTGTGCTGACAGCTCAGAGCCTGGAGCCTGCTTCAAGTTCTGTGTCTCCCTCTCTCTCTGCACCTCCCCACTTGTATTCTGTCTCTATCTATCTCAAAAATAAACACTAAAAAAAAATCTTTTTCAGATTAAGTGGCATGGGCCACTTTCTGGTCACATGTACCAGGATGGTCACAGCTGCACCCTGGACTCAGCAAAGCCCACTCAGCCTGGGTTTCTCAGCTATGCTGGGCAACTCAGTTTCTCCCTTCTGCCACCTTACAAAGACCCCAAATTCCCATAAAGCCACAGGCATCGGCTCCCACCAAACAGGGAACCGTGGCAGGCGGCTGAAGACCACGCATCCACGCATGCTCCACCTCGGTGACCACGCGGAAGAGCAGTGGCAGGTGCGGTGAAGACGCTGGCCTCCCGGGCTCCCGCCCTGACTGGCCGGCATCGGCTGGCCACAGACAGCCACCACCTCCCCTGCAGCCCCCGGGTGCAGGTGCCCCTGTGCCTGGGGGGGAAGGCTTCCAGCTGCGGCCAGGCCCAGGGTGGGGTGTCACCTCCCTTGCCGGTGTCCCTTAACCCTGCCCACCCCTCTGTACGGCCCTAACGCTCATCACTCTACTTGCGATGCCCATCTGGTTCCTGCAAACAGAAGGGCACAACAGATACGGCGGCCAATACCCTTCTGTGACGGGGACACACAGGCTCGTTCAGTCGCGGGGGAGGAAGCAGCTGGCAATGATAACACTATCACCTCTGGGTAATTGCGAAGGAGTGACTCAAGAAGATCATTCTCGATGCATCATAAAATCAAGACTAGAGCCATCGGCCTTGAAACAGTTTCTCGGAGGCAAGACGGGATGTGTGAGCGGATTCCAGACACTCCAGACAAGAGGCCTGCAGGCCGAAGGGCCCAAACTACACATGAATCACCAAAACGGGTTTCAGACGCCCAGAGGTGCAGTTACTCGGGGACAGTGCAAAGAAAATGGAATTGAAAGGCAACGCCACGCTGACTGGAAGTGTGGGCTCTGTTTGATGCAAATGAGTAACTCACGGTGTAGACGGCAGGGTGGGTAGTCGACTTACACCACACCCCACAAAATGCGGGCGAGATGCGACATCCAAAGCCCCCTGCAGACAGCCTGATGCGGGGCTCAGCTCAGAGTGTGGGGGAAGGCACAGTTAGGTTGGGAATTAATACTACACGAATAAAAGCCTTGCAATTGGGGAAAAGAAAAAAAAAAGATCTAGACAAGATCTTCCCGGGGTGAAAATCTACGAAAAGACGTGAGCAGGAATAGTTTAGAGCTTAGGACCAGCCGGTGGCAAAGAGCCAGCCGGGGAGGACGCTGCCAGCCAGGAGCAGGAGGGTCCGGAGCCCACGGGCCAGCCCTGGGGTCACAGCCCTTGCAACGAAGTCCACCGCCGGCAGGGTACTCGGGCCTCAGAGACCGAGGTGCACGGCCAGGGGTCAGCGGCTGCAGGTCTGGCACACGGTTAAGAGCTCCTCAGTCCTCACGATAAGAGGACGGATCAGAGTGGGGAGAAGGGCCCGTTCGGACCCGCCTCAAAGGCTCCGAGGGCTTCCGGGAATCTACGGGGTGCCGGATGCTCCTCGGGGCCGGGCAGCACTGGAGAATCACCTCCTAGGTCATGGCTAGCTGAGCATCTCCCAGGGGCCGCCCCACACCCAGGCCTCTCCCTTAATCCTGTGGCACTCCGAGCGGCCTCAGTTCACAGGTGAGGGCCGGGAGCCGGGAAGCGGCAGGTAACGGACCCAGGTCACCTCGCCAGGTCTGCCAGGCTCCACGCTGGCTTTCCACATGGCCTTCGGGATCCAAGAAATCCAGAGGTCTATCTTCTGCTGGCATAGGGTGCTGGCATCCCACGGAGGGAAGCAGGAACAGGCCACAAAACGGCATCCGTGGGTGAAGCCCTGACTGGTACAGAGGCCGCAGGTCGGGGTGCAAGGGAGACCCAGGAGGTAGTGGGGAGCAATGCTCAGAAAACTCGGCCCAGGAGCGCGGACCTGCTACAGAAGGCGTATGGGTGCTCACGGGGCTTCCGGACACTCCCAGGCTACCCTGCTCCTCCGGCAACTTAAGGCGCAGACCCATGACCGTCACACCCGGCTCTGGGTAGGGACCCTGGGGCTCACAGGTTAAGGAGCAAGTCACAAGTGGGGGCAGCAGGTCCAATCTCTGCAGGACCCGGCCAGCTCGCCGCTCCCAGCCTCAGCTTCCTCACCTGCAACCAGCTGTTCTGGATGGCCCAAGGGCGCACAACCAGAACTCCTAGGGTCACAGCTTTCCAGTTATGTGACCTGCGGCTAGTTCCCTGATCCCATCAATAAAGACAAGGAGATCTCCTTTTCAAAACGGAGATAACTCACCACGGCGCTGCTTTCAGTCCAAATGTTATCGGGGGGCTGTGTGCCCAACTACGGGACACTGGGCAGATGGAAGTCTCAGCGGGACACTTCGAGCCCCTCCTACCTCTTATCTTGCAGTGGAGTCCCCAAGAGGCTGGTCTGGAGCACCCAGCTCCCATCAGCGGCCCCTGCGGGTGCACACAAAGGTGTGGGCCGCACCGGCTTCGACCAGCAGCCGCAGCTCCACCGGCCCTCCCTGGGGGGCTGCCCAGAAACTCGCCCCGGGGAGGCCGGAAAGCGGCCGGGCAGGGCAGGAGCCAGTCCATCTGCAGCCACGTGTACCTCGACGGAGGAGGCACTAAAGGCAGCTCCTCGTGCCAGGGACCAAGCCACAGCCAGCAGGGCGCTCGCACGGATGCCACGCAGGGCCCACGGCCCAGGCATCGAGCTGCGACACCCCTCCTAGGCCGAACGGCTCCTGGAAGAGTCCAAGGACTCCACACAAGCCAGCAGTGCACCTGGGGCCCCCCGCAGCCCGGCCCCGGCTCGCCGGCTCTGGCACAGGGCCCCCACCCCCTCCCAGCAGTCCTTGGCTGCCTGACCCAAGTGCGGCTGTCACTTCACAGCCTCGGGCCCCAACAGTCAGGCTTTGTTTCTTCCTAGGACAGTTAAAAGGGCCTCCACCTCCAGGAAGCCCTCCCTGAGGAGCCACGCGTGAGGGTGGTGATAATTATCTTTCATGTTGGACGGGCCTTAGATCGTCACTCTTGTCTCCATATTATTCTTCAGCTGTCACCTCTCTGCTAGGCTAAAACTGCTTATGCGTCTCCCACTGTCCCCCGTACATTTGCCAGCAGAGAATTCAGTCAGCAGCTAGAATCTCAGGCGGGCCCCAAAGAGCTCTGGGCCTCGGCCTTCTCATCTGTGAAGCAAGGAAACCACTGCTTCTATGCAGAGCAGTCAAGAAAATTCACAAGTGAACTCTGGGCGGCACAGAAGCTGGCCCACGGCGCGCACTCCCAGGTCCCAGGTGCCTGTCCAAGACAGACGTCCGTGGGATCCCCTGGGGTTGCAACGACTCCACCAATGCACAGGGAGGACAGCCAAGGCCCAGGCACGACAGAACTCAAAGCACAGTGCCTCTGGGGTCTCACGGGGACTCAGTTCAACAGAACTAATCATTTGAGTCCCCCCAAGTTTACCACACTCTCCTGGAAACATGCCTGCTGAGCAATGGCTTTAGGAAGTCCAGATTCTTCTTCAGATTCTCCCCCATACAATCCATTTGGTGTTTTAGAAAGTGGGAACATCATAGCGGTTTCCTGCCCCTCGACTGGGTTCTGAAAGCCAAGTGCACCCGGACTCCCACCAAAAGGGACTGGGATGCCGCCGAGCAGCGAGGACCTTCCTCAGCCTCACGGCGAAGCCATCTGGCCGGGGAGCTGGCGGTGCCGTGGGGCGGCAGGCCTGGGATCCCGGTCCCCGTGTGAGGGGCTCCAGGCCGAGGCAGGACTACGTGGGCAAAATAAATCCCCAGACGGGCAAGCTTCTGAGGGGATCAGCAGGAAGTCCCTATTAAAGTTGTAAATTCTTCTCAAAAACCATATCAGAAGCAGGCAGAAACCACACGGCCCGCATCTACTTGGCTCCCACTCTCCCACAGACCCACAAGATTTAATCAAAAACCTATTTGAACTTCACAGCCACAAACTGACACCATCCACGGGACTCTTATCGGCACACACACACACACACAGCCTCACTTCTGCAGAGGTTGTTCAAACGGTCAGCAATTAACCAAGGACGGATAACCGGCCCGCACAGGTGCTTCCTTTCACCTGCATCTTCCGGGCAGGTGTGGAAAGCGCGGTCTCTTCTCAGTTCACCTGGTTAGTTCGCTTGCAAACACGGTCCGGGCGCCTGGGGGGCTCAGTCAGTGGAGTGTCCAACTCTTGGTTTCAGCTCAGGTCATGATCTCACCGTTCGTGAGTTCAAGCCCTGCATTGGGCTTCGCGCTAACAGCGCGGAGCCTGCTTGGGATTCTCTCTCTCTCTCTGCCCCTCCCCTGCACTCTCTTTCTCTCAAAAACAAATAAATAAAATTTAAAAAGAAGCCCCCCCCCCAAAAAAAAACACGGTCCTGATTTTATCTTGCATTTGATTAGCGTTAAACACCATCTCATGTATGAAAAGTGACCGATATTTTACATACACTAGTGAAGACGAGACACCTCAAACTGCAAAAACATACACTCCTGACACACCCGTAAACCCCGCTTTTCATCTGGGTGGGGGCGCGCCACAGCTTTGGGGCTCATGGCGCTGCATGGGAGACCTATGGGCCCCGTGTCTCGTGGGTGGGTTCCAGGGTTCGCCCCCAGGCTCAGCCACTTACTGTGTGTCTTTGGGCAACTTACTTAGCCTCTCTGTGCCTCCTTCTCCTCTCTGTAAAATGCAGGTAATGACAGACAGCCCCGACTGGGTTTTGCAGACAGAGAATGAGGCTGAGTGTTCTGCACAGGACCTGGCCTTCTGGATGTTTCTCAGGGCCTGTTAAGTACCAGGAACAAGCACTCATTATGCTCCACAGATCACAACACACACACTGAAGCTCAGGGCAGTGGGTAGCTTCTGGGCCAAGGTCACAAAGCCAGGGATGGCCCAGCCCTGGATGTTAATGGTCCCTGCACCCCGAACAACGTGGGGCTCGAGGACATTTCCGCTGCAGAGTAAAAGGCATAGGGCCCCTCCCTATCCTCTTAAGAATTAAAAACACTTTAGACATCTGAATAATTCAAGGATGAGCTAAACACACTTCAAACGGCCCTAAGCTTCCCTTCGGCTTGCCCGTCCCGCTAGGCTTGCCGAGCCCATGCTGGCAAAGCAAAGTTCAAGCCGGCCTCAACTGCTTACTCCACCCCTAACACCAAATCAGAGCTCCTTCGTTCGCATGGGCGCCCTGAAGGGCAGAGGCCACCTCGGCCATCGGGCCAGGCAGCTCTGGCTCCGTCCAGCAGAGGGTGGCGGTGTGCAGGGCCTGCCGGAGAGAGAGAGGGCTGCGTCCTCCAAGCTTCCCCTGCAAATGGTTTACACAAGCGATGCAAAGAACCACTAGCAGCTCCTCTGTGACTCCAGTCTGTGCAGCACGACTGGCTGGGTGTAGACGGGCATCTGAGTCGGGCCCCAGGAGACAGGCAGTGTTTCCAGAACTGAATCCCCCCACGCAGGGTCACCTCTGGCCTTCAGCAACACAAATCTTTCGTTTAGCCTTTGTTTTACGAGCCGAAACCCTGATTTCAGGCTCAAGGCTCAAAATGCTAGGGAAGTGTAAACAAGGGTTTGTGCTTGAGAGATCAGTGGAGGGTCCCCGTGACGGATGTCCCACCCTGTGTCCACCGGGGCAGGTCTGGTGCGCTGCCTAGCCCAGCACTACTCCTCACTGCTTACAGAAACCACAGGGTTCCTAGAACACAATCTGGAATTAGCTCCTTTCTGCCCTTATCCCTAAGAACAAAGACGCGGCCTCACAAACCGAGGACAGGACTTGTCCCCAAATATTTACAAATCCAAACTCGTGGGGAAGCATTCTTAACTGGATTCTTAACAGCCAGGCCCGAGGACAGGAGACAGATAAAACTTCAGGACGCACATTCCTGAGATCCAAGGAGCGAGGCAAGTGGCTTGCTTTCTTCCCCCCCCCCCCCCCCCCCCCGCCGCCGCCAACCCCAAAGCTGGATGAAGCCAGAGACCCCTTGTTTTTGGAAACTCCCTTCATGTCACAAAACCATCTTATAATACAAAGTTCTACAGCTCTCCATCCAAAGCATTTTTGGTCTCTGGGCTAACAATAGTGAATGCTTCTGCTTTGAGAGCATCTCCAGCCCAGGACTTTCAAACAGTCTGAGGAAGTCCTTGGGTCCGCCCAGGCCTCTCAGGGAGAGCCCCCCACACCTCTGCAAACCCCAGGTGGTCAGGTTCCTTGGCAACCCCGGGAGCCTCTCCCCCACCCCCAGGACTCTCACCCTAGAGGCAAGTCAACACCACCCTTCCCCTCCTCCCAGAAAGGAGCCCAGCACGGCAGGCTCACTGGATTCCTGCAGGACAAAAACCATTTCGGAATCCAAGGCCTGGCCAAGCAGTCTTTTCTGCTCCTAACACATCTTTCTGGAAAATTAAAATTTAACTCAAGGCACAATTCCATTAAGCTTAAAATTTAACCCAACCAAATAAAAATGCATTGCCGCTGACTGCAACACACACGTTCATGAGATGTATCATCTTCTGCCCTTTAACACATAAGTCCAGAAAACATGCAATTAAATATTAAAGTACACACGGATCAGCGCTTAACAGCGAAACGTAATGAAGCGGCAGATGCTCTTTACCCCTCCGTGCACTAAGCACCTTTGGGGTTCTCAGGTGGGGTGCCTTTGGGAGCCTGAGTCCACAGATCTCAGCGTCCCCAAGGGAACGGCCAGAATGGCCTGAGCCCTCGCCAGCGGGGGCAGCCCCAGCCTTCACAGGCTCCCTTCCTCCCAGACCAGCAGGAGTCACTCCTCCCTGGAATGTTCCAGCAGCAAGGGTGTGTACCAGGCACCAAGGACAGATCAGTAATTCCTTTTAACTGAGGCACTTCAAATGGACCCCCACCCAGATCATACCTTCCAATGTATTTTCATTTTGGGCATTCAGTAATTATGAAGATCAATGATACATTCATGCTTCTGTGGTTAGTTTTGTATCAGTAATTACAATGAGAAAAACTGCTTCTAGATGGGCTTAACAACAGCCTTCTGAGCACAGCAATGTTTTAAACCACAATTTATGTACACGTGTGTCACAAGCGTGAGGAACAATCAGTAAGACTTTCCAGTGTAAAAGCCTGTGACTTTAGAATAAAACTCCACGAGGGAAAGTGGAACAAACATCCTAGTTCGAGAGGAAAAGAACACGTACGCATTACAACTGTTCACAGTCTGCTGCTCCCGTTTTCTAAAAGGTGACCGTGGTCATCAAATCATTAGTGAATTTCATATCGGATACTTTCAAGAGCGGTACGATTGCAACTTAAAATGTCTACATTTACAATACTCCAAAAATGTTCTCTTTCTCAGCTATTTAAAATCAGCAATAATGGGGCGCCTGGGTGGCTCAGCAGGTTCAGAGTCCAACTCTTGCTACCGGCTCAGGTCATGATCTCACGGTTCCTGAGTTCGAGCCCCACATCGGGCTCTTTGCTGACAGAGCTTGGGGCAGAGAACAGAGCTGGCTTGGGACTCTCTCTCCCTGAAAACAAAATTCCAAAAAATCAGCAATAAAGTTCAATGTCAACTCAGAAACGTGCCCCTAGTTTTCATCAAAGTTATTTTACAGGGCATGAACAAAAAACTCCGAAGGTCTCGGCTACGAGGCAACCCAAGGCTGAAAGACCCAGAATTTAGGCAGCCACGTGCTCCCCACACCGCCCCCCCTTGTTACGTCCAGTGAACTCTGGCGAAACGAGTTCATCTCCGGTGTAGAGGTGGCAAAGCCCCTCCCCTCAAAATAACTGGTGGGAAAATATTTCCTTCCCATTTCAAACCAAACATCGTACTCTTTTGGATAAACAGATTTTGCCAGAGCAAGGACTAAATGGTCGGCAGCGAGAAGCGCGCCAGTTTTCTGGCCTGGCACTGACCGAGTGATGGCTCGATTTGTGCGAGTGACCCCTGCATCTGGACGCAGTTCCAACTCCTCTTCAGCAGCGATTTTAGGGGTTTGCTATGCATTCTGTGTTCAAGATCTTCCTTTCCCTACACTGGGAAGAATTCAGTTGCACGTCAGTTCAAATGGCCCCAGGATTCAGAGGCAGAACCCCGGGAGAGGCCCTCTGGCAAACTCTGAACACTCGCTCCGGGGCAGCCACACGGCAGAATCTCAGGTTAGGAGGTACTTTTAAGGAAAGCGCCCCTCGGGCACTGGTTCAGGAATGCAGTTTTCCTCTCTGCCAGCGAAATCCTTCCACAGGTTTGGGAGGATGAAAACATGGTCGAGACCGAACAATGCTTCCCTCACCTGGGCTTTGGGCCAAGCAGAGGTGGGCGGGCAAGGTAGCCCCGCTGAGTTAACTTGAAAAGGCTCTGCAAATCCCTTCGGCTGCAGGGGAGCCACCTCGCCCTCGCGGAGGCACCACCCCTGTGTCTGCCCTCGGGGGCAAGAACCCGGCACAAGGGCCACCTTCACTGGGGGGAGTTCCCTACTGATCGTTGTGTGACCCTGTGACCACCGTCTTACCCAAGGGTCCAAACTAGCCAAAACGACCTCAGAGCCCTCCTCTCCAGCTTCACGGCTGTGTTTCATTTCCCACAATCTCCCTCAAATGCCTGCCCGTCGGCTCCTGTGGGAGTGACATCGGCCCATGCACCGCAGCGGAAGGGCCACTGCGGGAACGCCAAGCTTAAAGCGAACTCGATCTGTGACACGAAAACAGTAAGTGGATTACGCTGTTGCCCTCGAAGTCTGTGGACGTTTTAATCTTCTTAAAATGTCTCCTCTAAAAGTCACTTGCCAAGGAAGGAGGTTCATAAACACCATTAGGCCCCCACTAAATGTTTCCAGTGTTACCGCTACCCCAACGGCAGCGGGTTGAAAATAGCTATTGTGCAGACCCGTGAACTCAGGACTTTTGGCAAGCTTCCTTCTGATTTAGGGCCGGGAAGCTTCCTTCGCGCGCAGTGAAAAGGTCCACAATCCCCCAGTTCGCTCCAAGTGCCTTATTTTACAAAGGCTTAGCATTTGATACCTTTATAAAGGAAAAAAAAAAAAAAAAAAGCCACTCCAAGCACATTTTGAAAGTTCCATGTTTAAAAAGATCCTTGTTCATTGATTTTGGTGGGGTAATTAAGCTAATCTAAACAAGGGGTCCTTGTCTGGGCGCCTGTGGGGGAGGTGCACGGGGGCCTGGCCTCTGCCTGTGAGCCCCCCTGCAGACACTGCCCCCCCCCCCCCCCCCCGGCTCCGGGGGTCCTCTCCCACCCCCTCCTTTCTATATGGCTGCTCCTCATCTGGGAGGCTTTTTCCCTCTGGTCAGATTTCCACTCAGCAAAGCTGAACCGCTCTCATGTTTCCTGGCCTAGAGTCGAGGCGGCCCTCCTAATGGAGTCTCCCTGAGTGCACCTTTGTCAACAGAACTGTGCTGTGATAAAGAAATCTGGGGAACCAGAGGAAACGGCTGTGCAGCAGCACCCTCACCAGGAACACGGCTTCCAGCGCATTCTGGCTCCACAGATTACAGACGGGGCTCTGCCAGGGGTGTTCCCGAGGAGGGCACTGGCAATTTGGGGTTGCCTGCCACCTACGGCGCTCACCAGCCACCCTGACCCTGTGCCAGGCCGCGAGGCTGTTAGTCACGAACCACCCCTAACGGCTACACGGGGCTGGGCTTCGGGGCTGGCAGGGTAAGCAGAAGAAGGCAGAGAGGGCAGAGGGTGCAGACGGGCGATAGGGACGAACGGGCACCACGGCCAGAAAATAATACTACAGCCCGGACCCCGGCGCAGCCGTCCGCTCTTCCCCCCACCGTCCCTCTGACAACACAGATAAAACCAGCCCAACGTCAAGCAACCTAATCGCTGGCCAAAATACCTTCTTGGACTGCCTGCCTCCACTGGGGATGGGGGAGCTGCCGTTGCCGCAGCCCCTCCCCCCTGCAGACCTGCAGGGCGGGATCTCCCGGCTCAGAGAGGGCAGGGCCCCATTCCCAGGCTCCTCCCGCCCCTCCCCAGCTCCCCTCCTCTCCAACAAGCAAAGTTGGAGAACACAGAGAGCCCCAGGATGTTAAAAGCTGCGAGCCACCTTGGAGCTCGAGCTCACCCGGTCCAATCTCTGCTCTGCTCTCAAGAGGCCAAGGCCACAGCCCTCATCTCTGCAAGGGAAGCAGGCAACTCACCGGCCCCAGGAGTGGGTGGGCAGCCTCCCTGGGGGACACCCAGGGCCACTAAAAAGCCACCACTAAATACCTAATATGCATTTCAAATGCATCTCAAAAGATCCATTTCTTTCTTTTACAGCTGCTGCCCACAAAAACAATTAGCCAGAATGGAGCCGAAATTCCCAATTTTTAAGACAACCTATTCCCCAGCCCCTCACCAGGGCGCACTAGAGATCCTGATCAAGTCCTGGTCCTTCCACCTGGGGCCTGCAAAGCTCCAGACTACCAACACTGCCACTCTTGAACTTCAGGCAGATTCTGCAAAATCTCTCCCAAGCCTTAAATAAACTCTTACTCTTTCCTTCAATAGCTAATTCAGACCTAGCTGAAAAGCAAGGAAATTATTCCTAATTTTTAAAAGAGGTTAGGGATTACTGTTTCTGATACCAACCATTAGTGACACTTCTTAATAAACCAATCCTCCAGCTTTTCATTTTCTTTTTTTTTTTTCCCCCAAGCACAAAACGGAGAGATGACAGACTTCCCCATGCCCTACCTGTCTGTCGATGGCCGGAGGGAGGGTGTGAGGCGGTCGTAGCGAAGGAAAAGTGCAGGGCACGTACACAGAACACTGGCAAGATCGTTTCCCCAGCGGAAACAGGCTTCGATTCTGACAATCATTTGACCCGACAACAACTGTTTTGGTCACTCACCTTCCAAACCCTCCTCCCTTCCCAGGATCTAGGACTAGGAGATGCCCCAATAACCAGGGGCTCCAAGGCCTCTTTTGCTGGAGTCAGCTGAGGTGTCCGATAGGGCTCGGTGGCTCAGTCTGACCCACGGTGCCCCCATTGGAAAAACAAAAAAATCTCACACTCCCTAGGAGATCAAGTGCCCCTTCCACCCCTTCCCACTCCTCCCTAGCAACCGCCCCCCCCCCGCCCCCACTTTCTAGAATCATTATGGATAGCTAACCAGGAGGCTGGGCTTTTCCCAAACCACCATTCCTCCCCGTTTTGATATACCTCCCCTAGAAAAGCCCTCAACTGGAAAGTGCTCCCCAACAACCCAATCAAGAGCAACACACCTTGGGAAGGAATGGGTTAAATTCGAGAGCTCCAGGAGGAGGGGTTGCTCGGGAAAAGGAAAGCGGTGCTGGGATGCGGAGAAATGTGCAGGGCAGGGGCTCTGGACCTGGATGCACAGATGCACCGGCCCCTCTCCTCCAGGGCCAAGCTTGGCCACAGGAAATAAAGGTGTCTTCAAAGGGACAGCCCGGAGGGCATGCACATAAGACAAAACACAGGCGCTGCCCAGGGGACAGCTTGGAGCCGGAGGTTTGGAACACCGGATAGGCGTGCTGGGGGCGCGTGTGTGCTTGGGGGGGGGGAGGGGGAGGAAGGCAGGCTGAGGCAGAGGGGACAGGGGCTGGACTCTCAGAAGTTAGGAAATAGATGTCAGGCCGAGGGGCCAGGACAGGGTCGGAACCGAGGGAGCGAGGCGCGAGGCTCCCTCTGGGTAGAGAAACCGGAGGAAATAGGGGGTGGGGGAACGCTGCGGAGCACGGGGGGGGGGGGGGGGGGGGGGAACCGAGTCCGTGATAAGGTGCGCACCGCGGGCAAGGGGGCCGGGATGCTCCAGGAGGCTTCTGGGACGGGAGCGACCAGAGGCAGGTGCAGCCCGGGGAGAGAAGGGAGGAAGCCGAGGATGGGGCGGGAATCCCGGCGGGAGACGCGCCTCGCCGGGGCCGAGGCGAGGGTGAGGGTCCCCTCCCCGGGGACGAGATGCCCGGGCGGGCTGGGAGCCGGACTAGGGGCTCGAGGCCGAGCCGCGCGGAGGTAGGGTGGGGAGGCGGGAAGCGGCAGGTGGCGGCGACCAGGTGCGGGGCCTGGGCGGCGGGCGGGAGAGGCGGCCGCTCACCTGTCTCCTCCGGCCGGGGCCGC
>NC_064812.1:2577617-2617392 GCF_023721935.1 Panthera uncia | reverse complement strand
TGGGGGTGCGGCGGCGGCGGCGGGGCCCGGCGGCGGCTGCTCTCGGCCGGCCTGCCGGGCGGGCGGGCGGTCAGACAGCGAGCGACGCGGGCGCGAACGGAGCGCTGCGAAGCTGCGGCCGGCGCGCGGGGACAACGCCGCTTTATCGGGTCGGAAACAGCCGCCGCGCGCCGCTTCCGCTGACGCAGCGCGGGCCTGCGCTCATGACTATGCAGCAGGCGCCGCGGGAGGCCGGGGCGGGGCTAGCTTCACGCGTGCCCATTGGTCGCCGTGAGCCCCGCCCACCGTGCCGCCCCGCCCCGCCGCCCGGGGCCCCGCCCTAGACCCCGCCCCTTGCTGCGTCCCACCTCCCGCCTCGTGGGCGGGGCGTCCAGCGCGCCCCCGGCCCCGGCTCCCCCGCGCGGGAGCCCCTGTCCCTCCCCACGCTTACCCCCTGCTTCCTTCTCTCCAGACGCCCTCCTCGCAGTGGAGCCCCCACCAGCCTAGCCTCCTCTCTCCCCCAACTCCTCCGCCCTTTCGGAGCAGGGTGGGCTCCGCCCCCAGGTGCCGCAGAGAGCGCTTTCCTGGCCTCGCCCTCCGGGTCTCCCTCCTCAAACCCCCTCCCTCGGCGTGGGCCCTCGCCCGACTGCATCTCCCGCACTGTGCGCCCCCTCTTGGTAGCAAGGCAGGACCCCGGACCCCGAGCCTTTCCCTCACTGCCTGACTCGGGCAGGAGGCGCCGCTCCCGCATCACCCCTCAGGCGGATGGCTACCGTCCCAAGGATGGGGCCGCTGGGAGTCCAGGAGACTAGGTCGGGGGAGGCAGCTTGACAAACAGGTGATACAGCGGGCTGAGGTCAGACAGTCTGTGCTCTCGCCAGGCTCGACTAGTGACTTCATCTCTGGGTGTCCTCATCTGTGAGACAGATCGCAAGACCCGTCTCATGGGGCTGCCGAAGGGATTTGGAAATAAAGGGTGCACCGCGCAGCTTCCAGAGCAGTTAGAATGGGAAAATCTGACAGTGTCAAGTGTTGGTGAGGACGTGGAGCAACTGGAACTCTCTTACACTGCTGGTGGGGGTGCAAATTGATGCCCCGCCTTGGAAGTCTGGGTCTTATGCAAGCCTGATGACCTAGCAATTCCCTTCCTAGATGCACGCCCTACGTGATCGCATTTCTGTGCACGGCAGCACTGTTTGAAATTACCAAACATTAGAAGGGACCCAAATGCCCAACCACAGAACAGATACATCACCTGTGTCCTATTCGTGCTGTGGAATGATGATCACACGGCTGTGAGTAATCTACAAACACGCAGGGCAACATGAATGACACTCGCAAGTGATTTTGAGGTAAGAAAAGCCAGACCTCAAAGCATATAGGATTCCCTGTATATAACGTGGTAGAGGGACACCTGGGGGGCTCAGTGAGTTGAGCTTCTGACTCTTGATTTCGGCTGAGGTCACGATCTCACCGTCCGTGGGATCAGGCTCAGAGGTGGGTTCTGTGCAGAAAGCATGGAGCCTGCTTGGGATTATCTGTCTCCCTCTTCCTCTGCCCCTCCCCTGCTCCCTCTCTCTCTCTCTCTCTCTTAAAATAAATAAACATTTTTAAAAGATAAAATAAAGTGGTAGAAATGTATGTAGAATCCAGACAGTGGTTAACATTAGAGGCAGGGGTGCCAGAGCCAGGAAGGGAAAATGGAGAGAGTGTTTGGGGTGCTAGTAAGATTCCATTTCCTGCTCTGGGTGTTGGTTACATGGGTGTGTATGTAATACTTCGATCAGGGGTTAATAAGATCAGTAGCATATGCATAAAGAGCCCAAAGTGACCTCTGACACATAGTGGGTGCCTCATAACTGTCTATCTACCTCCTCTGTGGGTTTTATGGCTCCTGTGGCCAGAGGACAGAGGCAGAGGCAATCTCAGATGTGCTGTGACCTTGGACACCTTTCTTAACCTTTCAGCGTGTTCATCTGTAGATGAGCCTTCTAACAACACCTAGCTCACAAGTTGTTGTGAGGAGTAAATGCACTTTTTAAAACACTTGATACAGACAGGCGCCTGGGTGGCTCAGTCAGTTGAGCATCTGACTTCAGCTCAGGTCATGATCTCATGGTTCATGGCTTCGAGCCCCACATCGGGCTCTGTGCTGACGGCACAGAGCCTACTTGGGATTCTCTCTCTCTCTCTCTCTCTCTCTCTGCCACTCCCCTGCTCCCTCTCTCTCTCTCTCTCAAAAATAAATAAACATTAAAATAATAATAATAAGTAAATACATAAGTAAATAACCTTAAAAAAAAAAAAGACAAGAAAAAGCTCTTTTCCCCTCTCTCTAGGTGCCTGCACCAAGGAGGGCCGTGTGAGGAGCCCTCCCAGGACCCGACCACACTGGCACTGTGATCTCGGGTTTCCCAGTATCCAGAACTGTGAGAAGTAAGTGTTGTTGAGCTGCCCAGTCTGTGGTATTCTTGTTAAGGCAGCCTGAGCCCGTTAAGACAAAGGGTAAGACGTGCCCGTAGCTCGTGGCCCCACCGTCCAGCCGCCCCATGGCAGCTCCTTGAATGAAGGGCCACCAGCCCTGTGAGGAGAGAAGCCCCGAAGTCAGGAAGACCTGGGCTCTCGCCCGGCTCCAGAGCGTGGCGTGCCTGGGGACTTCCCGCCACAGGGATGCAACCTCAGAAGGGGCTGCACGCCTGCTGCATCACTCTGCCATGACCGTCTTTAAATTCTTCATAATTTCCAATAATTATTCTCCACGATTTCCATAGTTCTCCGTAATTTCTCATCCTATGGCCTCATTTGTGAGCACACTGGTCTCCTGGGACGCTTGCAGGGAGCCCGGGGCATGACAACATCTCCATCACTGCACGCGCAACCTTGCCTTCACTGCTCCTGGGGACCCTTGGAGCAGAATTGTGTCCTTCTCATCCACGGACACACAGAGCCTAAGGACCGATAAAACTGTCACATTGACCATTTCCAGAGATTTGCCAGGAATGGCCTCCTCCAGGAAGCCCTCTCGGATGTCCTGCCTTACAGGAGCGAGTGGCTCCCTCTCATGAGCTCTGAGGCACCCTGCTCCTTCACAAATCATTCCCAACTGTAATCGGGCACGTCTGTCTCTCTAGTAGCCTGCAAGCCCTGTCCAAGCAGCTGGTACCAGGCCAGGTTCATTGTTGCATTCCAGAGGCTGCCTGCAGTGGGGCAATGGGGCTGCAGACATGTTTGCATGTGGAAGGGGACAAAGAGAGAGAAAAGGAACTTCTTAATGAGGACCCATGGAGAGACTCTGGGGGGTCCACAGACTCCTGAAACCACATGAGCCGGCCTGGACCAGGCACCCCACGTGCTCCCTATAACCCCATGCCTACAGGGGTCCCATGCCTATGGAGGTCAGGAGCTCTCCTCTTTGTCTTGTGACCCCACCAGGTTCAGGACACCTACAGGAGGCATGAGACCCCTGCAACTTTTAGCACCCCCTGACCCTGGTGCTGGGAGGCAGAGAGGATAGGAGAGCTGGCTTGGGAAGGGCAGGATTTGGGGCAGGTCGGGGTTGGAAAAATGGAGGGGCCATCAGCAGACAGGCTTGCGGGGGGCGGGGGGGGAGGGTGGTCACAGGGCCTGGGTTTGAACTTTGACCTCACTGTAAATAAGTCTCAGTCCGTGAAATGGAATGGACCTCACCTGGAGAGGGTGACAGTCACGAGCCCAGACATGCAGCCAGCTGCCTGCTTAAGCTGAAACCCTGGCCCTGCCACTGACCAGCCCTCTGACCTTCCGCAGGTCACATCAGCTCACTGGACCTGGGTATCCTTAGCTTCCAGAAGGGCAGAGTGTTAGCCCCTCACAGTGCTGTTACAAGAAATGGGTGCGTTCACCTCGACAAGCGAGCACCGTCTAAATGGCTGATGAGCGGTAATTTTCAACTTCCCAGGGCTGGAGAGGGAAGGGAGGAGGTATGTGGGGGACTCGGTCACCTGAGACCACTCAGGTCTCACCGCGATGACAAACAACCACCCAGCTCATAACTGAGGGCCCGCTGTGTGCCAGGCCCCTTCCAACCTGCCGGGTCCCTTCAGAGATCGGGCTTGAGCCCTCAACTGAGGCTGCCCTCTGTATACTGTGGATGGGGCCAGTGGAGCCTGAGGAGGGGAAGAGAGCATAGGAGCCAATGTCCCAACTGTCCCCCAGTGTCCCTCAGCGGATGCCTCCTCTGATCATTTGTAAAGCTCTCCTTTGTGTTTAAGCAATAACACTTGCTAAGATGAACTCTTTAGCAAGACCCCGGTATTTCAATTACTGTGCTCAGTTATCACCACGTATTCTGAGCACCTGCTCCGGGCCAGACCTGACTGCATGTGCTCTCTGGGTGCCAACTTCCTGGTGAACCTGGGTGTCGTGGAGAGAGCAGAGAGCATGGGGCAGAGTTCCAGCTCTGCCCCTTCCCACTGTGTGACCCTGGAGGACGTGCCTCATCTCTATGAGCCCCAAGGCAAAATGGGGAGGATGCCCCCCCCCCCCCCGCAGAGCATGGGGTGCAGACTTCCCACGAGGCAGGGGCAGTGGGTCCCAGATCTTGGGGCAAGCCCCCGCCTCCCAAATTGCCATGGTGGAACGGGAGGCCTGAGGGACAATGCCTGCCCAGGTGTCAAAGCAGTGAGTGGCCTTCAGAGTAGTGTCAGCCCCAAGAGGAGCGAATCTCTGGCAGGACCTCCAGGTGCTGGAACTGGCAAGCAGCGGCAGGCTCCCTGGGGCATAGATGTTCCCTGGGGTCATGTGGCATCTCGGGGGGGGGGTCCCCCGAGGGGTACCCAAAGGGGTCGTATGGCACCCCAGAATCAATGAGGTACCTAGAGTCATATTGCTACTGCAGTCCATACAGCTGTCTGGGTCATACAGACACTCAAGGTCATATATCTTCCCAGGGTCATACGGCCACGTGGAGTCATACAGCTTCCTGGGGTCATATGCCTATCCGGGGTCATACAGCTTTCCAAGGTTGTATCGCTAGTTGGGGTCATATTGTTCCCCGGACTCATATAGCCCCCTGGTCACATGGCTGCCCAGGGCCATACAGCTTACCAGGGTCATATGGCTTCCTAAGGTCATAGGGCTTCTTGGGGTGATACATTGGCCAGGAATCATATGGCTACCTGGCCATAGGGTGCCCCAGGGTCATGTGCCCACTTTGGCTCCTACAACTATCAGGGTCATATGGACACTTGGGACCACAGTGTGTCTTCAGAAGAGATTCAGGCTTCTTCTAGACCATTCTTCTGCCCCTGGGTCCTGGGTGAGCCCCACCCCTTCCCAGCCTTAGTTTCCTTATCTGTGAGGTGGACAGAACCCACACGGGCCCATGGGCCGTGCTCAGTAAGTGGCTGTGATACTGGAGAAACCAGCCGTGGCCCCCCGAGTAGCACGTATTGCCTTCCTAGCCTGGGCAGACCTGGAGGGTTTCCAGAAGAGACTGGGGCAGCTTTCCGCCCAGCCTGGGAGGGGCAGATGCTAGAAAATGCCTGTTGGAGACCGGATGAGTGCGGTCGGGGCTGAGAAAGGCCTCACGTGGGGAAGATGAACTGTAGAGGGTGTCAGATTCCCCTCCGGGGTTGGGAGAAGCGGGCACACGTTAAGTCTTGGCGCTCTGCCTTTCTATGTCTTCTATTCTACAATTAAATTGTAGAGTAAATAAATAGAACAGTAAAATAAGACATCGACTTCAGCCAGGCTGGAGGGTCTCAGAGGCCCGGCTGCGGAAGGTGGCCTCTGTCCTGAGGGTGAGGGAGCCTGAAGAGGTCTCGAAGCAGCTGGATGGGACAGCCCAGTGAGGAGGTGGCTGTCCCATGCACTGAGAGGGTGAGGGCGGGGCTGGGCAAGGGCAGGAGAGGAGGGCCCAGGAAACAGGACTGGCCCTGGGGACAGGTGCCGGCCATCTGAAATCCCTAAAGTCCGTGTGGGTCCTTTTTTCTCCAGAGCCAGTGCCTCATCACCCCTCCCAGCCCCCACTGAGCCTTGGAACGAATGTCTGCTTTCCTCTCTCCCCTTCTCCCTCAGGGTTTTGTGCTTCTTAAAAAGAGGGCACTGCCTACCCCCAAAGGAATTCGTTGCTGAGGCTGGCTCTTGAGACACCGTGGCCCAGGAGGAAATTTACTTGGGGATGGTGGAGGCCTGAGAACAGGCAGACCCACGCTCATGCGCACACACACACACACACACACACACGCACACACACACACCCCATGGCTGGAACACCCACCTTTCAATGTCTTCTTGGCCTGGGCCTGAGGAATGACTGGTGACCAGGGCCTCCTCCTGGTCCCCGCGGGTCCTACAGGTGCTGGAGAACGGGGCACCAGTGCCGACAGGCCTTCTTTACTGGGGGGCCTAGGAGTCCCAGGGTGGAGAGGAGCTGGGTGTCAGCACACCTGGGTTCAAGTGTCGGCTCACTCCTTCCTTGCAGGCTGCACACGGGGCCCCACCTGGGGGGCTCAGAAGGCCCCCACGTTCCGTTTCATGCTCTACCATGGCTGTTTTGCCACTAACAGCTTGCGAACAAGGGACCCAATTTTTCATTTTACACCAGGTCTCAAAATTGTGTAGCTGGTCCTGGCTGTGAACAAGTCTCTTTGCTCCTCCATGCCTTAGTTTCCTCAGCTGCAAACTGGGTGCATGAGTTCTAGGTGCCCACGTGGTTGATTCAGTTGAGCGTCCCAGTCTTATTTCAGCTCAGGTCATGATCCCAGGGGCGTGGGATTGAGCCCCGTGTGGGGCTCCGAGTGGAGCACAGAGCCTGCTTGAGATTTTTTCTCTCTCTTCCTCTGCCTCTCTCCCCCACCCCCCTCCTCTCAAAAAAAAAAAAAAAAAAAGACAAAAATGTTGGCAGAGGGCACCTGGCGGGTTCAGTCCGTGGAGCACATAACTCTTGATCTCGGGGTTGTGAGTTCAAGTCCCATGTTGGGTGTAGAGATTACTTTTAAAAATCGTTTAAAAAAATGGGTGCATGAGTTCAGTGCTAATGCTTGTCTGGTTGACTCAAGAGCCTGGGGCCGGGCTCACGTAGGACAGAACACCAGCTAAGCCCCGCCCAGTCAAGGCCACTCCCACAGCACTCTGTGCGCTTCTGCTAGAAGAGGAAACCGAGGCACAGAGAAGCAAGGTGGCGGGCCTGATGTCGTACAGCAGGTAAGTAACCCCGGCTGTCTGGTTCTGCATCCTTGCGCCCTCTGCCCAAGGTCAAGGGCTTGCAAGGAACTCCCAGGCCATCAGAGTCAGGGGGGGGGGGAGGAGAGCTGTAGCATCTGCTGTGCAACTCCAGTCCACTCGCCGGGACAGTGAGGGAGGAGGGCCAGGCTCCCTTCAGCCCAGCCGGGAACCAAATGACCAGGGTGACCTGAAGAGAGGGCAGGGAGCCAGCTGCACTGGCAGGTGGCAGGGTGGGGCGTCTAGCAGGACTTCTCAGAATGAAGGGTGAAGGCAGGTGACGCGTGGGGCCACCCCACCCAGGCCCCAAGGCACAGGCCCCACCTGCTGACATCAATAAGGGCAGGGTGGGCCTCTGGAGTGCCTCCAGCCCCGAGGCAGCCCTCAGCCAGACCCCCATCTTAGGAGCTGGCACCCTGCTTGGATGGAACCCCCCTCAACCCTCTGGGTTGGCTGTGTCTTGCCCTGCCTTTGCTCACACTGTTCCTCTTGCCAGCAGTGCCATTTTTCCTCCTTGGGTCTGCCTGTCCCAGGGGCACCTCCTCCAGGAAGCCCTCCCAGACCACACAAGTGTACAGTCATTCCTGCCTCCCCCAGCACACACCAAAAATAAAGCTGGGCTTTGACACACCATTTACAGAGCAGTCTACACTTTACAAGGTATTTTTCCGTCCATGGTCTCACCGGACCGCATAGGAACCCTCTGGGGTCAGATGATTTTTGTCCTTATTTTGCAGATGGGGACCAAGAGACAAGGGAAGGATGTGAGTTCACACGGGGGTGCGGTCGCACCAACGGCTAACACTGAGACCTTCCTGGGTGCCAAGGGCTGCCATATGTTTCCATTCATTTGTTCATTGCCTCCATAACCACTGACGGTGCAGGTCCCCTGTGCCAGCTACGGTCACAGATGCTGCGCAAAGCAGCAACAGAGAAGACGGACAAACACAGTCCCTTCTCCGGGGCTGCGTCCCAGGGGGAAGACGGACCGTGAACAAGTGATACACGGCAAGTCAGGTGTGTTAAGTTAGGGGGTAACAGATTCTGTGCAGAAGCAGCACGTGGGGAGAAGGGCGGGGCGGGGTCGGGGGACAAGGTGGGGTGTCAGGCAAGATCACTTGTGAAGGGGACTTGGGAAAACCTGAAGGAGGGGAGGGGACAGCCCCAAGGATGTCCACCCTGGAAGTCCGTCTGGTCTCCCGCTGGGGGCTGGGCGTCGCCCCTCCCTCCACATCCCCGTCACTCAGCTCTCCCTGGCCTGCCTGCTGGGCCCTCACCCTAGCCCCGGCCACCAATCCTGCAACCCTCTCAGCCACTCAGGATGGTCTCTGCCCTGCCTCATTGGTCCCTGGGGCCCTTGTTCCCTGGGCTGAGCCTGGCACATGTCCACACCCAGCCAGTGCAGGAAGGAACCGTGAATGAGAGAATGTATAGGCAGGCCGTAGGCCCTGGCCCTGCTCACAGACGCCCCTTTCCTGGGGTGCAGTGGTCGGGGGCATTAGAGGATGTCACCCCCCTCCCCAGGCCATGCAGGGAACAGCATGCCCTTTAGAAATGAACTGAGGGGCACCTGGGTGGCTCAGTCGGTTAAGCGTCTGACTCTCGGTTTCGGATCAGGTCAGGATTTCTTGACCCGTGAGACAGAGCCCCGTGTCAGAGACCCGTGACAGGCTCTGTGCCGACAGCCCTGGCGCCTGCTTGGGATTTTCTCTCACTCTCTCTTGGACCCTCCCCTACACGCACTCGCCCTCTCTCAAAATAAATAAATAAACTAAAAGAAAAAAAGAAAGAAATGAACCGAAACGGGCCGCATCCTGGTTGTGCCGCCCTCCTGGTCATTCACACGCCCTGTACGTGCATTCGTGCGGTCATTCGTTCAGCAGAGAGTACGGAGTATCTTCGAGGTGCCAGGGTCTCACTCAGTTTGTGTGATGCAAACATATGAAGTCCTCACTCTCAAGGGGCTTATATTCTGGTGGGGAGACACAGCAACCAATCACAGTCCCTGGTTGTAAACACTATCGAGAAAAAGAACGCTGAGGAAGGGGCGGGGGGTGGGGTTGGGTGCTGCCACCCACAGTGAGCCGCAGGGAGCCCCCGAGTGGGTATGGGAGTGAGGGGGGTCTGGGCAGAGGGGGACACGTGGAACTTTGCAGGGTGCAGAGCAGGGGGACCACGGGGGGCTTCTATGAGGGTGCAGGGGGAGCGGACGGGGGCAGTGAGTGGAAGTGAGGCTGCGTTCTGGATAAACACCGGAGCCACAGGACTGACTGCCGGAGGGGCCTCGGGATGTGGGAGCAGAATCATTACTAGCCTCAGTTTTCTCACCTGTAAAATGGGGTGCTGGCACCTCGCCACCCGGCCTCTGGTGAGAAGCCCAGGAAGGTGTGGGAGGGGAGCCAGCCTTCATTCATCCAGTGAAGCCTTGCTGGGGCCCAGTCAATACCGGGCACTGGTCCAGGCTTGGGGAATACGTCACGCAATAGGTGCTTCATAAACGGTGGCTTTAAAAGAAAGAAGAAAAAAGTGGGAGGGAGCCAATACTGAGCCCCAAAGCAAGGAATTGGGGCCATCGAGATTGGGCAGAGGCAGGTTTTGATTTGAATCGAGATGTCAGGTGGCTACCCGTGGCAGGGCAGGTATGGTCTGACCTTGAGGTGGGAGAGCCCAGAGAAGTTGCTGGGGGTAACTGGGGTCCGGAGCCAAGAACGGCCGGCTGCAGAGAGGGCTGACCCCATTTCCCGACGCAGTGGTGCCAGGAGGCCTGTTTTCCGTGGTGTTTACTGACCCCTCCAGCTCCAAGGAGCTCTGGGTGTTTGGGCCGTGTTCCCAGGGTCATCCCCCCAACAGCGGGCTGGAGGGAGGGAGGGAGCGGTGGGGGTGGCTCGGCCAGCTGGGAAGGGTGGAGGCAGCTGGTGAGGTGGCCGAGAAATGTATGGCTCAGCCCTTCCCTAATCTGTAGTCCTGGGAAACCACTCCCAGGCCCACCTCTGATTTGGGTTCAGAGCTGGGGGCTAGAGTGGAACTGAGCTGACACCGCTTTCTTCAGGCTGCCTGGTGAGGCAGGGGTGGAACCGATGGATGTAAAGTGGTCATGACTAGTAAATGGGGTCAGGGTTCAGTCAGTAAAGCTAGAGCCAGTGATAAGTTGAGGGTAGAATCAGGGCTTAATGTATAACCAGGGTCAGGATTCAATGTCTGACGAAGCCCGTATCTCCAAATGTGAATAAGGATTAGGGCTCAGTATGCGGCTAGGATCAGGGCTCCGTGTGTGATCAGGATCAGAGCTCAGAGCGTGACCGGGATTGGGGCTCAGCATACGACCAGAGTTAGGGTCCACTTCAGGGCCCAGTGTGTGATCAGGATCAGGGCTCAGTATGTGACTATGATCGGGGCTCATCGTGTGAACAGGAAGAAGACTCAGAGTGTGATCGAGTCAACATCGGTGTGTGACCAGGATCAGGGCTCCGTGTGTGCCAAGACTAGGGCTCAGTATGGAATTAGGATCAGGATTCTGTGTGTGATCAAGGTCACGACCCAGCTTGTGACAAGGGTCAAGCCTCACTCCACCAGCAAGATCAGAGTTCATCCTGGGACTGGGCTCAAAGTTGAGTGTGTCACTGGGATTCAGAGTTCGGCAGGGATCAGGGGTCAGTGTGCGGGTGGGATCAGGGCTCAGCGTGGCGCTGGGGCCCACAAGGCTGTTGCGGCAGCTGTAAGCCCGCCATGAGCTCAGGGCTGCTGCGTCCCTTTTCCCTGCAGTTTAGCCCCATTCATCTTTTTCTCTTTCATTGAAGAATCATGTACGCTGGGGGCGCCGGGAGGCTCAGTCGGTTAAGCAAGGGAATCTGGTTGCCAAGGTGAGCGCTTGGCCAGTATCGGTAGGCGGTGGACAAACAAGGCTCAGTTATCAGAAAGCACCTTTCACGCTAGGGCTAGGCGCATTGGGACCCGGAGCTACATTTGCGGGTTCCCAGCGGGTGGCAGAGTGATTGCTCTGGGGAGCACCCCCAGCCTCAGAGGCCACCCGGCTTGGGGGGACCGGAAGGCAGCAGACAATGGGAAGGAATGAGGCCGCCTGGGGTGGCTGATGGGAAGGGTGCAGACAGCCTGCGGGAGACCACAGGCAGCGAGGGACGGGCAGCGGGGGCCTGAGACCCTGGCAGAACTGAGAGGCAGGGCTCCCGGCCGGGCGTCATCTCTCACTCCACCAACCCACTGGTCAAGGCCCTGCAGCCTCCAGCACCTCCCCCGCCTCGAGCTTGCAGGCCCTGGCCTTGGGGACCCTCTGCTAGGCCATCTGTGCGGGGCGATGCAGGACAAGGTCCCTTGCCTGCTGGGTCCAGGCCTCCCACTGGCCCCAGACCTCGGCCGTGATATTGGTCTAACCCAGTTCACACCCACCTTCACAGAGCCACAGAGTCACCTTTCTGAAGCACGGTGGGACCAGGTCCTGTCCTGCTTAGCACCCTTCCACTCTCCTGCTCCTGGTCCCTGGACCAGAGCTCTCCCACAGCCTGCCTCATGTGACCCCTGTCCTACCTGAGGGCAGCCGCGGTGAGGCAGGGCTGGGGGGGGGGGGGCAGTCAGGCTGTCGGAGGGACAGGAGCTACCTCCCAGACTGCCTACCAAAGGGGAGGGACAGCTCTGAGGCCCAAAAGCAGGGAGGGCTGGGGGTGTAGGCACCTGCGGGGGCGGCGGTGGGCTCAAAGGAGGAGGCCTGAGCCTGCAAACAGGGCAGGGACGCTGGGGGTTCAGGCAGGGTTGGGGGTATTTCGGGCCAGGGCTACACAACTACAATCCTCATTCAATCCTCAAAAAGCCCATTTTGTTGGACCAGGTGACTATTTTTCCCTTTGTTCAGATGAGGAAACTGAGGCCCAGAGCAGTTAAGTGATCCCTCCAAAGTCACCCAGCCATTGGTGGATCTGGGCTGGTCTCTAGACCAGCTGGCCCTAGGGCTGGAGCTGCGAGGCCCAAGAGCTGTCAGGACGGTCAAGAAGGGAGCCTGATGCTGTGCAAGGGCCAGGGTGGGGGTGTACCCACTCAGTGGGGACTGGGCAACTGCGGGGGGGGGAGGCTGGCTGGTCCTGCCCCAGCACTCTTTCAGGCCCCCAGATGGCCTCACTTGCTGCCTTCACTCCTGCTTGGGCACCCCACACTGGTATGACCTGTCACTCCCCCAGACACGGTGTTACCTGAGCCTGAACTAACTACAGCTGGTGTTTATTGAGCATTTACTCTGTGCTAAACACGTTTCGTCCCTCGCTTATCACCCTGCCATCTGAGAGTCACATTCTGATCTCCACTGACTGACGCAGAACCAAGACTGAGAGCGGTGCGGTGGCCTGGCCTCCCTGACCCCTCTGTTCATTGCCCCCGGCTGTCCTCAGGGCCAGGAATAAGGTTACCACCTCCTGCAGGGGTGGGGCTCTGGGGTGGAAGGAGGCCCACCCAGTTCCCGCCCAACCTGCTGGGTTGGTTTGGCCCAGCTGGAGCCCCACACCCCACGCCTGGGGAGCCCGCCTGTGCCCACTCCCCTGGCTCTCTCCTAGAGCAGGGATTTCAGTCTGCCGCGGTCACAGTGGGTGCGGAGCCTTGGGACACCCTCCTCAGTCTCCAGAGGGCACCGGCTTCCAGAAGCTGGGCGAGGCCTCAAGCCTGCCAACCTTGTGGGTGAGCGCAGATGTTCAGTGACAGGGGCCCAGGGCCCGCACAGCCCCTGAGACGGGCGTGTGACAGGGAGCCCTACTTGGGATCATGTCGCTGGTCAGGGCCTTGGTTTAGACAACAAGCACCTTGAAGAAGCCCAGAGGAGACTGTGGGGTATTGGGTCTGTGGGCCAGCCTGCCACCTGGCCCTAGTGAGGCTCAGCTCCCAAGGTCTGGGGTTGGGGGGGCAGAGGGCATGGGCTGAAATCAGACACAGACATGCGCTCAAGTCTCGCCCACCCTCTGCTAGCCGCGAAGTCAGACAGCCTGCTTCTCCTCTCCGTGCCTCGGTTTCCCCACCGTCATGGCGCCTGGCGCTCACACAGGTGGTTGGTAACATCCAATCCTCCGGGCCATCGAGAGAGACTTGAGGTTTGTCAAGTGGGGGACCCCCGAGGCACGAGAGGGGGATCCCTGCTCACACGCACACGCCCTGCCCTCAGCCCCGCGGGTAAACACGCTCACACGTGCATGCACGAGCATGTGCGCACCCACACGCCATCCGCAGCCACCGTGCACGCTCACCTACACGTGCCCACGGATCCAGCCCGGACGCCACGCCCCTCTGGGAGCGCCTGCACGCCTCCCACCGCACGCAGGGCGCGCACGCCTGTCCTCTCCCTCGCTCCCACGCGCAGGCTCTCAGGCCTTCCACGCCCGAGTCCCCAGGTGCACCTCAGAGCTGGGACAGCCGTCTGCTTTGCTCAGCTTTTTGTCCTCTGCTTTCTCGGATGCCTGCTCCTGGACCTGATGTCCCCTGAGACGGGGCCGTGGGCCCGAGGGTTTACGCGGCTTCAGAGGAAAAGGAGCTGGCGGGGGGGGGGGGGCCGTCCTTCCTGCCGCCCCACCTGGGCCGCAGTGGGGGTCCCCACAAGCTGAGGCTACTCCCCACCCATTCTCCCCCCGTGCACCCGCAGAGTGCCCGCTGGCGGGCTGACGTTCCCTTTGCCTGCACCTAGCGCCCTGTGGACCCCTGGGCCCAGCAGCAGCCCTGGGGGAGTCCTCAGGGGCCCCTCCTTTCGGGGTGCCAGCCTGCTTCTCTGCAGAGGGCGCCCAGCCACATGCCTCTTTTGCCACCTGGACTCCTGGCTCTCACGCTCACCACTGTGTGCCGTGGGCTCCCACCCCCCTGGCCACAGGACTGGAGGGAGAGTGGACAAGTTGTTTACATGAAACGCCTTCACTGAAGGAAGATGATGACGGAGACCAGGGATGAGACCCAGACCCTTCATGCCTCCCCCCCCCCCCCCCCCGCCGCCGAGACAGGAGCTGCTTCCAGAAGCTTCTCAGACTCCCTGAGGCTGATGGGAAAATTTGAGCGTTCTGCCCCGGGGCCCTGCAGCCCACTCTCAGAGCCACAGTGCAGGGTTTCCCTCCCGGCTCCTGGGGGCAGGTCGGGGTCTTGTGGAGCACGTGGCAGGCCCACACTGCTGCGCTCAGAAGAAAAGCCTGGAGGAGATGACCGTGAGTGGTGTGTGAGCCTGGCGGGAAGGAAGGGCCGCTCTCTATTAATGGGCAAGACGAGGAAAAGCATTCCAGCAGAAGGAACAGCAGGTGCAAAATGACGGAGGCCTGGAGGTGTGCTCGAGGCCAGGCAGCCCCCTGGGAGGGCTGGAGCCCGAGTGGGGGGCCGTGCAGGGGGCACTCTGAGGGTGCCCAGAGAAGGGCTGCCTTCCAGGCTCAGCCGCACCCCCCCCCCCCCAGGTGTCATACATGCTCAGACGCAAGCTCCTTGCCACCACCGAGGCAAAGAACAGTATTTCCGAGCAGCTGGAGATACGCGTGCCTGGAGAGCTCCCTAGAGAGGCTTCCCTGGGGGAGGGGACTCAGCAGCTGCCCCCTCCCCCCCTTCCCCGCCGAGATTCTAGAGTCAAGCGGAGGTCAGCAGGGCGGAGACGGCCGCCCACAGTGGGCACAAAGCTCTGGGTGCCCTGATTGCGGACTTTCTGGTTCCCGGTGCTCCGTGGAGCTAACTCAGTCCTCATCACAGACCATTTTCCGGATGGGCACACTGAGGGGCCCCGGGGCCGACCTGGGTCACAGCTGGGGGTGGGGGGGGAAGAGCATCCTGGCCCCAGGGCGGGGTGGTCGGGGAGGAAGGTGGGCAGCTCCGTGGGCAGTGTGGGGCCTGCACACGTCTGTGGGAACTGCCTTCTGGGACCCGACCTCCCTGGGCGCCTCCAGCCAATTAGCCGGGGAGGCTGTCACAAGGGCCCAGGTTTTGAAACTGGACTGTGACAACCGCCCTGGTGAACTTGATTCACCCACAGCCCGGGATCCGCCTTCTCCGGAGCCCAGAGCCTCCCTCCCTGCAGGTGACCTCACAGCCCCTCTTGCCCCGGCGGGGTCCTGCCCACCTCTTAGCCACCCTGGGCCCACTCAGGCTGTGAGTCTTTCCTTCTGGGGAGGTCACGGGCTGAACTGTACCTCCATCCCCAAGTCATATGCTGAAGTCAGCCCCCAGGACCTCAGAACGGGGCCTTACTTGGAGACGGGGCCTTTATGGAGGTGATGCCGTTAAAGCGAGGTCATCGGGTGGGCACTGATGTATCATGACCGGTGTCCTCGTAAGACGGGCAATTTGGACCCGGGTCCACAGGGAGAACGCCGTGTGAACACGGGGACGGCTGTCTGTCTACTGGCCAAGGAGAGGGGCCTGGAACAGATTTGCCCTCACGGCCCTCAGAAAGAGCCAGCCCCCGGGCGCCTGGCTGGCTCAGTCCATAGAGCATGTGACTCTTGATCTCGGGGTTATGGGTTCAAGCCCATGTTGGGTATAGACATCACTCAAAAATTAAATCTTAGGGGCACCTGGGTGGCTCAGTCGGTTGAATGTCTGACTCTCGATCTCGGCTCAGGTTTGTGGGATCGAGCTCCAAGTCGGGTTCTGTGCTGACAGCGTGGAACCTGCTCGGTATTCTCTCTCTCTCTGCCCCTCCCCGCTCACTTTCGCGTGCTCTAAGTAAATAAATAAGCTTTTTAAAAAATCTAGAAAAAAAAAAGAATTTAGAAAGAGCCGATCCTGCCAACACCTCGACCTTGAACTTCTGGCCTCTAGACTGTGGGACAGTAAACATGGGCCATTTGGGCCACCCCGTCTATGGTGTTTGCTTCAGCAGCCCAAGCAAACTAATACAGGAGGTTGTTAAGATCGTTAGATTATCGTGTATGAAGTACCAAGCACGAAGTCGGACAGATGCGGGCCTGCACTAAGTGTGGGCGATCACATTAATATTAAAAAGCGCGTCACATTCTTGACAAAACAAAACAACTGCCAAGGCCCAGTGCTCAGCAGCCGGGGAAGCAGCCCTCACGGTTCACCTGTGAGCCCTCGGGGGGCAGGCAAGGGAGCACTGTGCAGTCTAATGGTGAGGAGCACAGCAGGGGCAGCTGGGAGGCGCCAGGTGGGATCTGAGCTCTCAGCACGGGACTGGGGCTCTAGCAACTTCCGAAATTCACCGGCTCAGTCGGGAGGGTGGCTGCCTCGGTGACCTCCACGCTTTTGCGCCACCATCCAAACCTGTTCAAGCCCAGGGCAGCAGGGCATCACGGGCCACGGGACTGGCTGGGGGAGGAGGCAAGAGGAGTGTTGAGGAAGAGGTGACCTCCAGACGGAGGGGGAAGCGGGGATCAGGGAAGGGCATTCCCAGCAGAGGGACTTAAGCAAGATCTCCTGACTGGGAGGGGATGGGCATGGTTGGGCAGAAGGAACGTGAAGCTAGCACGAAAGAGGACCCTGAGTCATGATTAAAATCCACTGGGCAGGAAGGACTTTATCTGAGGGCAGTGGGAGCCACAGACGGCCTTTGAGCAGGGGAGGGGCAGATCTATTTAGATTTGAAAAGCTCCCTCTGTCAACGGTGCTCTCCAGTGGGAATCAGATGCCAGCCCCAGAAGTCACCGATAAAGTCTCTGGTGGTCATGTTACAAAAAGGAAAAACAAATTGGTGAGATTTATTTTCATAACATATTTTATTTAACCTAATATAGTAAAACCTTGGTTTGCGAGCATAATTCGTTCTGGAAACATGCTTGTAATCCAAGGCCCTTGTGTATCAAAGCAAATTTTGGGAACCATTGGCTTAGTTGTGGTCATGTGACAGTGTCACATACGACTTGTATTGCAAGACATCGCTGTTTATCAAGTGAACATTTATTAGAAATGTTTGTTCATCCTGGGGCGCCTGGGGCGCTCAGTCAGTTAAGGATCCGACTTCAGCTCAGGTCTGATCTCACCGTCCAAGGGTTCAAGGTCCCCCTTGGGCCCTGTGCTGACAGCTCAGAGCCTGGAGCCTGCTTCCGATTCTGTGTCTCCCTCTCTCTCTCTCCCCCTCCCCCGCTCGCGCTGTCTCTCTCTCTATCTCAAAAATAAGTAAACATTAAAATGTTTTTTAAGAAAAGCAAGAAATGTTTGCTCGTCTTGCAAAACACTCGCCGAACGAGTTACTCGCAAGCCAAGGTTTTACCGGTATATACAAAGATATCATTCAAAATGCCACTAATACAAAAAGTAGCGAGATATTTTACATTCTTTTTCTCATATTAGGAAACTCGGAGACTGGGTGCACGTTTCATACGGCGCGTCTCACCTCGGACTGGCTCCTAAGAGGCTAGTGGCCCCGTGTTGGACCGCACAGGTGTGGGGACTGGAGTGGAGGCAGGGAGGGCGGTGGGAGGCCACTGTCCGGGGATGGCTGTGGCAGGCTCGGGGCTCCCCCTTCCAGGTGCCAGTGCAGGCAGGGCACACAGCAGAGACTGAGAGTGACTGCCCCCGGCAGGCGCAGAAGGCAGCACCAAGTGTCCCGTGGCCAGGCTGCAGGGTAGCAGAACTGCTCAGCCGACAGCTAGTGTCCCCGGGCCTCTGCCCACCCCCAACTCCAGACTAATGTGAGCCTTCCTGTCCCAGCTGGAGGGTGACCCCAGGCCTGACCCCTGAAGCCCTGGCGGATGAGCCCGGAAGGAAGGCCTCCTCCTCGATGCACTCCACAGCAGGCGTCTGGCAGGGGCTTCCCCGGGGAGTCCTCGGGAAGCACTTCACACGCTGGTGGGCGCTCCGCCAGGGCGGGCCCCCGGCAGCTGCAGGAGCCGAGAGCCTCCGGGGGGCAGGGCGGGCCAGCGCCCAGGTCCAGGGGTACGCCAGGGCTGCCCCCACGGGATAGCTGGAGCTCTCGGGGAACATGACAGCAGCTGGCAGGCCTGCCTCCTCCCCAGCCCAGACCCCTGCCCCAGGACTCGGGGCGGCAGAGAACGGGTCAGGAGCACACCCTAGCTGTGTGGCCTAGGTGAGGCATTCACCCAGTCGCTTCCCCGTGAAATGGGGGCGTTGAGACGCTTCTCTCACGGGCCAGCGTGAGAATTCAACGGGCTCTTATGTGAGCACGCGGGTCCCCACAAGAGAGCTAACTATGGCCACAGCGTGGAAGTCTGCGGCCCTGACTCCTCATTTCTGATGCATGGCCTCCTCTCCCTGAGCTAACTCCCAGGATGTAAACTCTGCCCTGATCTGGGAGTAAACGACACTCCCGGTTCATCTTATTTCAGGAGAAGCACCCTGGGTTCTGCAGCTAGTCCACGATGCCCGACCTTGGTGTGCCCATCTCTCTCTTTCCTTCTCCCCCTCCACAAGCATTCATTGAGCACCTACTATGTGCCAGGGGCCGTGCGAGGCACTGAGGGTTTAGTTGGGAACAAGAGACAAAGCCCTGCTTTCTTGGAGCTGACAGCGAGGGGGGGGGGAGCGACGTTAATCACTTAAAAGGGTAGTAAATGCCTCGCTGCGACTGTCGTCAATCCTTCAGAGCCGGCTGGCATCAGGAGGGCAAAGAGCAGAGGGATGGGGGACAGAGAAGTGACTACTGAGAACTGAAAGAAGCATGAGGAAGTAGGTGGGATACGGAGGTGGGGGGTGGGCAAGGGATCGGGCGCCAAGTGCGAATGTCCCGCAGCAGTTGCTGTGCTGCGTGAGGAGGCCGAGGACAAGGGCAGGGCCACTGCAAGGGCCGGCGGTGTCGGTCTTCTCAATCTAGAGCAATGGGAGCCGTGGAAGAGGGCTAAGCTGGGGTGGTGGGCTCTGGTCTAGATGAGCCGGGGTCCTGGGAGACAGCTCGGACAGGAGCAGAGGGACAGACAGGAGAAGTGGGTGGCTGTGGCATGCACGAGGAAATGCCCTTCCAGGTCTCCTGCCAGGTTGGCCGAGAGGGATGGTGTGTGCGGGGCGGGGGACGCTTCCTCCCCACCCGGCGGCTTCTCGCACGTGGAGGGGACTCTCCCGCGTGCGGCGGGCCGGGCGCCCCCGCCGCCGGCTCTGATTGGTGGGTCTGGGAGGAGGCCTTGCGCATGCTCAGCCCTGGAGCCCCGCCTGCAGGAGGTGCACCCTCTGCGCATGCCCAGCCCCGGGAGCTCGGCTGCAGGCAGTGCGCCCTCTGCGCATGCCCCGCCCTGGGAGCCCGTCTTGCGGGCGGTGCGCCCTCTGCGCATGCCCGGCACCGGGAGCCTTGCCCGCAGGCGGCGCACCTTCTATGGTGTCTGTCCGTGGGGCCACTGAGTCACGGGGCGCCCGGAATCCTTTAGCCCTCGAGGGAGCCCACTGTGGCCGTACACCTGAGCGCCCCTTCTAGTATCCTCTGACTTTCCAGACGCCTTAGTCTTTTAGCTGCTCGTTGAGAATTAAGTTGGGGGTAGGGGGGTTAAAAAAAAAATCACCTGCGGATACAGGTGGATCGCGGTGGGGAGGAGCCAAAGCCTGAGCGGCCCGTGGGCTGGAGGGGAGCGCGATGGCGGGCTGGGGGTTATTCTCCAGGACCCGCTGTCTGCCTCAAGTTCCAGAATTCATGCCACACGTCGGGCTTCATGCGCTCGGCTGATGCACAGGCGTGTGTCACCCCGCCCTCCCCACTGTCCTCCCTGCTCCACCCAACCTCTGCGGGCTGGGATTTTTGCGTCCAACTTCAAATGCATCAGACTTTATTCCATTTTCATTCCCCTGTCCTAGCAGTCTGTCGCCAGACTGGCCCTTTGGAGAAGAGGAAGTGGAGAATGGATCCACCCATCACCCACCGGAGAAGCGCTTGCTCGGTCTGCATGGCCCGCGTTGGACAGGGAGATGGGGATCGGGGCTCTGGCCGATCGCGGACAGGCTGTGCTGCAGCCAGGCTGTGGGCACAGGCAGAACCGGCTCAGAGTTTAGGGAAGGAGAAGGAGCCCCATGGACCTTTCCTCCTGTGCCTGTTGGCCAGGGGCACCTTCTTCACCCTCTGAGCTTTGTTTCTCCCATCCGTGATAGCAAGGGAATGGCACCCACCTGCCGGCTTGGCAGGGGCTCTGCAGAGGACCTGAATGGTCATGACCAGGCATGGGGACAAAGCAAGGGGGCCTGGAGGTAGGATGAGGAACAAGTGGGCTCTGAGCTGGCACCTGCTCTGGTCTCAGTGTCAGGGCTCTGCGGTAAGAGGGGTCATTGGGCTGTGATGATGTCCACAGCCCAGCTTCTGGACGGAGGTGTCGAGGGGGATGGGCAGGTGGCATGCCACTCTGGGAGACAGGCCAGTGCGTAGCAGAAATGAGAATTCATTATAAATTCCTGAAGCAGAGGGCAGTGCTTGGTCTAATAAGAAGGGTGGGAAGAGGGAAACCTGTCCAGAGGGCCTCATAATCTCCTTAACCAGCTTCCTGGTAACCTACCAGACAGTGGGGGCCATGACATGGGCCTCAGGGGCCTTTGTGGGGCTTTCCCTTCCCCTGAATGCAGTCACAGCACCTGAAACCCCATCCCTGGGGTCACTTGGCTTTGATCCTATGACACTCCTGGATTTTCCCGTGTTGGGCAAGCGTTCGTGAGCAGCTGCCAGCAGCTGACGGTTATTAAGGGTCCTGTGTGGCCGGCTTTGTTCTGAGGGTTTTGTTTTTTGTTTTGCATTATCTCTGATTTATGCAGAAAACAAATCCTCTCGACATCCCATTTACAGAGTAGGAAAGCAGTTCGGGGAGGTTAGGTTACTTGCCCAAGGTCACTGAGCTCCTGGGTGGCAGAAACAACATGGAACTCAGCGTACGTGCTCTGGGGGAGGGGGTGGGGGGGGGGGAGCACCTAGTTCATCTCTAGAACTCTCAGCCCAACCCTGGCGGGAGAAGCAAGACCCCGAAAACAGACTGAACGATGTGGGTTAGCCAGGCAGCTGGGATGGAGGAGGAGGAGAGCTGCACATCCCACAGTCCTGGATTCAAACTCTGCCATGGGTGAGCTGCGGACCCTCGGGCAAGTTACTTCACCTCTCTGAGTCTCAGTGTCCCCCTCTATCAAATGGGGTACTAAGATATCATTACAAAATAAGTTGGGGGAATTCAGTGGGGAAATCCTGCTAGAGCCTATTTATTTAGGTTGATGATAAGTAGTTGCACTAGACTTTATGTTGATTTCTAGCAAGGGGGAGGGCACGGAGCGGTGAGTGGAGTTCTGGGAGGCCAAAGTGGGGTCCTGGGCATCTGGGGGGCTGTGTCAGGGCCCACCTCCAGGTTTAAAGCCCTCCCTGTAAATTAGAACAAGGCTCCTTGGAGCAGATACAGACCCTGGGGCTCAAGGGCATAGCCCCTCAAAAGAGACCCAGTTCTCCTCTCTTCGAGGCCCAGAAGGATGGCATCTCCCCTCCACCCCTCCCCTATCCCTGAACCGGCCGGACCACGTGAGTGGTTCTGGCCAGTGGGTTTGTGAGCAGGGTCAAGGCTCAGAGCGTGACCAGGATCAAAGCTTGGCCTGTGACGGGGATCAAGGCTCAGTGTGTGACCGAGATCGGGGTTCATCCTATATACCAAGATCATAGCCAGTGTGTGACTGGAATCAGGGCTCAGTATGTGATCGACACGAGGATTCGGTGTGTACCAGGATCGGGGCCCAGCAAGTTAACAGATCAGAGCACTCCCTAAAGCTAGATATCTCAGAGAGGTCATCTCCAGTCGGCACAGGTGGGACAGGAGGCTAGATCCTCCCTGCCATGGGTGCACGCTCCCTGAGACCCCGTGGGGCAGGGGCAGCCGTGCTTTGGGTGTTTTCCTCGGACCTGTGTCTGTAACCCCTTGCCGGCAAGGATCTCGGCACGGGGATTACGGCACGAGTTCCCGCTCAGAGTCTGAGCCCTTTCCACTCGGTCAGCTGCCTTGCCCAGGTACTTGCCTCACCCGGCCCTACCCACAGATTCTTCCGGCTGCCTCCCCAGTCTCAGCCCTCACGCGTACGCCTGGGCCGTGATGTGGGCAGACTCAGCTGGAGGGAGTGCTCGGGGGACCCGGGAAGTATATGCACGTGTGTGCTCACATGTACCTGAACACCCATAAGCCAGCTTTGCGTAGAGAGACCAGAAGCTGCAGCACAGAGGGCTGGGCTGGGCTGGGCTGGGGCAGTGGTCCTCCGCCAAAGTGTGAGTCCAGTCTGTCGACTTGGTGCTGGGGAGTGGGGCCAGGAGAGGGTGTGAAGTGTCCTGTGGTCCAGTGGGCGTGACACCTGATGTGACCTTGGGCGGATCCTGTCACCTCTGGGCCTCGGTTTCCCTATTTGTAGCACGGGATAAGATAATAGCCCCTGCCCAGGAGTCTTGTGGAGATGAATGGTGTCCACACTGTCTATAGCCCGAACCCACATCCCTACTTGGGGCATCTTCACCTGGGAGCACACGCCGGAACCTTCCTCCCACACTCTGTCCCCGAGCCTTCGTGAACAGTTCCTGTGTTTAGGCCCTGTGTCAACCGTGGGGAGCAAGACACATCAGATGTGGGCCCATACCCTTGGAGCTCACAAGGCTCTGGGAGAGACGAGCGTGAACCTGGTTGGTGACCATCCAGCAGGTCCAAAGTTGTAATGGAGGCGAGGACAAGGTGCCGTGGTTGCTTGGGACATGGGAGCTGTCTGCGGTCAGAGAGGCCCGGAGTGGGAGAAAGCTCCCCAGACAAGATGGCTGAGTAAGGGGAAAGGGGAAGCTTTCCTTTCATCAGGGGAAAGGCATGTGAGGCAGAGGGAAGGGCAAGTGCAAAGGCACGGCGCAGAAGTAGAAGTCACTGGGGTAGAGCGTGGGGGAGATCAGGGAGCGCTGCATCAGCCAGGCAGTCCCTTCCTCCTCCTGCACTGGCCAGATGGAACCGGACTGAGTCCCTGCGACAGGGGGCCGACTGTAACACACCTCCCCAAGGCCTACTCTTTTCCTTCAGGGAGCAAGCTGAGCCCAGGGAGGGTACCAGTTCACCCCGGGTCACACAGCAGAAGAAGCTGAGCGCGATGGCGGGAGGCAGCGTCCCGGATCTGGCTTCAGCCTTGGGGTGACAACCCGATCAAGGCAGCTTCTTCCTTGTACTGCGGGCTCCAGGCTCAGACCTCGCTCAGAGCTCCCCAGCGCGGTCCCCAGGGCATCACGGTGTCATCACTAGCACGCCGGGGGGCTTCTGTGACCCTCCCGGGAGCTTTTCTGTTTTTGCAACGAGAGGCGACGCGTAAGCCAAGGGCGAGGACTCTCGGGCCCAAAAGTCCAGCTGGTCGTTGGCAGGATTTCCTGAGGCCCACGCGTGCCGGCGCCTGTTTACTCGCGGTTTCCACGTAGGAAACAACCCCCCCCCTCCTGCCCTCTGAGCGAGGCTTGCCTGGGCAGAGCAGAGGTGAGCCGAAAGGAGATACGGAGCACCCTCAGACGGGCGAACAATGGAGAAGTCTGTAATTAACATCTCAGCAGCACCGATAACGCCGATAACACCGATAACATCGCTTCCCTCCCAGCCTCTCCCAGTCCTGGTTTGTCCACTCTCCGCTCGTAGGTGACGTTGTTGTGCCCCGAGTCACACCTTGTTGAGGAGAGAGACACCACGCCCTGCCCTCTCTTTTCTGGGTCCCACTGTCTCTGCTGCGGAATGCCCGGGAGCTTTGGATTCGAAAGGCGATCGCACAGAGTTTGCTAAAAATAACGCTGTCAGACGTTGGTAAACTCGGCCTGCTTTTGTAGGTCTCAAGTCCTGGTCAAAATGGGAGGCGTGCCCCGAAGAATGTCACAGAACGTGAACTTTTTAATATCCCCTCGTCAGCCTGCAAAATGTGCTGGAAGACCCAGGTCCCTGGGTCCTGGTCTGGGTGGCCTGGGTGGCCTCACCGGTCTCCTGCCTCCAGCTCAGGGTGGGGAGAGGCAGAGGGTGGGCTCTGGGGCCAGCCGGAGCTGGGTTCCAATCCCCGAGCTGCACCTTTGGAGCTGACCCGCTGTGCGAGGGGCCCTGATTGTCCCTGTCACCGAACCCCGGGAGCCCTGTGTGCAAGGTGTGGTTCCACCTGCTTCATAGAGGGGGAGACGTGGGCTCGGCGTGGGCACTGCCGAGGCCCAGAGTGGGGTCTGAGCTACAGGCTGACCAGCCCCCAGCATCCCCGAAAGGCTGCCTGGAGCCCTTCCGCCTGCTCCCGCCCCCGCAAACCTCACCCCTGCCACCGCTGAGGATACGGACCGGACCGTGCTGGGCCTTCTGCTCGCCCAGCTCCCCCTTCCAGCCCAGGGAGGGCTGCAGGCCCAGGCCCACCTAGCTGCGAGGCCCTCGAGGGCAGGGGGACACGGAGCCGACGCGCTGTCCAGGGCTGGGGAATCTTGTTCTGTCTTTCTCGCCAATTCCTCGAGTGGGTTTCAGTCTCCTGGACCGCGGGGTCCCCAAGGTCCCCTGGCTTGGGGGTCTGGGGGCTACATGTCTCCTGGGTTTTTTTTTTTTTTTTTTTTTAGGTTCACTTACTTAGAGAGTACACGCACATGTGTGCATGCGTGCAAGCAGGGCAGGGGCAGAGGGAGAGGGAGAGAGAATCCCGGGCAGGCTCCATGGTCTCAGTGCAGAGCCTGATGTGACACCCAGAGATGACGGTGTTCTCATCACCATGAGAACATGACCTGAGCTGAAACCAGGAGTCAGACACTTAGGACTGAGCCACCCAGGCGCCCCCCTTCCTGAGCTTTTTTAAGATGAGGAACCATAGTGCGTCCTCGAGGGCACCCCAGGCCCAGAAGACCGAGCTGAAGCTGCCCTTGCAGTGGGGGGATGGGGCGTGGGTGGGAGTGGGGAGCTGGGTGGGGGGCAGGCGCCGGTTGGGGCCAGGAAGCAGCCTCCAGGTTAGTGGTGGCATTCTGGCTCCTCCAGGGGCAGAGCCGGGAGAGAACCTGAACCCTTGGGTTCCTCCCCTGCTCTGCCTCACCTTCCTGTCCTGCCTCCTCACAGGGCTTGACCAGGATCGCAGATGGCCCTGGGCACGGAGCCCCTTGACTCTATCAGGCGGGCGCCGATGCAGCACCGATGCAGGCGGCCGGTGGCTCCTCCTGCTCGCGGCACTACGGTCACTGGGCAAAGGGCTGCTCCCTGGCAGGCCACGGGCCGGCGGCCGTTGGCAGGGGCCTTGGTTCTCATCCATGAGTCAGCGGCCATGGGAACATTAATTTATTTGAGTGGTTGGCCGGGCTGAGGCCTTGGAACACAAGAAGGCTCTGCCAAGGTGGGGTCAAGGGCACTAGGGTGCGTGCCGGGAAGACACCTGGTCGATGTCCCTAGGGTGTGCTGGGCGCCAGACCCTGTGCCCGGCCCTGGGACAGGGGAGCCTGGCCACGCAGAGCCGGGCCCAGGGAGCAGCAGGCCGGGGAGGGAGTGTGCTGGGCCCGGGGTGGGCGGGCGGGCAGGGTTCTGGGCTTGCGTGGGCCCCGAGGGAGCTGGCGCTTTCCCTGCCAGAAGAGGCAAAGGCAGAGTGCGGTCCAAGATGCGGGGGAGTGGAGGTACCCGAGGGGCTGGAAGAGGCAGGGCATTCGCCCCCGGAGCCTGTGAGAGAACCTGTCCTGCTGGCCTTGATCTCAGGACATCTGACCTCCACGCCCGGGAGACGAGAACATGCGTGCTCGTCGTTTCAACCCGATGAATTTGTGGAATAGGAATGTGCTACACCACAGTCTCACAGGAGACTAAGACAGGTTTTCCGGGGCCAGAAGCTGGCCATATGGAGCAGGGCTAGGTCAGGCCCATCCCAGAACCCTCAGTGGTGGTCACTGGGAGCCCTTGGCTGGCCGCCACCCACAGGCATGGCCACCTGAGATGGGTGGGCTTGGGGTCAGACAGGCATGGGCCTGTGACCCCGCCCCCCCCCCACCCTGCCAGGGCACACCCAGGCTCTTCTGAAGGTAAACTGCCCATGGCACTGCCTGCCCTAGAGGCACTGGGGACCCTACGGGATGGCAGGGGTGGGGGTGATGCCAGAAGTCAGTGGAGTCCACTGGCCAGTCTCTAGGATCCTTTAGGATCTCCCCGAAACCTCCAGAGCCAACGGGGAGGGTCCCTGTGACAGCACTCTCCGCGATGCCCTGGGGTGGTTTGTGTTCCTCTCGCCTCAGTGAGCAAGCCACTTGGCTTAACTTTTGGTTAATCCCTTCAACCATCCTGTGGGCTGTCGTCACCCCTGCTTTTAATTAATTAATTAATTTTTATTATTAAAAGCATTTTTTGAAGCATTTATTCATTTTTGAGAGACAGAGAGTGACAGAGCGTGAGCGGCGAAGGGGCAGAGAGAGAGGGAGACACAGATTCCGAAGCAGGCTCCAGGCTCCGAGCCGTCAGCACAGGGCCCGACACGGGGCTCGAACTCACGGACGGCGAGATCACGACCTGAGCCGAAGTCGGACGTTGGACCGACTGAGCCCCCCAGGTGCCCTTATTGTCACCCCTGATGCTTAGGGACTTTTTCAGTAGGTTTTTTATTGAGGTGAAATTCGCATAACACAAAATTAACCATGCTAAAGTGAACAAGTCAGCGGCCACCTCCGTCTCATTCCAGAGCATCTTCACACCCCCGAAAAGGACGACCCCGGCCCGGCAAGCGGCCACCCTTTCCCTCCCCGCAGCCTCTGGCAACCTCTCCTGTGAGCTCCGTCTCCGCGGATTCGCCTGTTCTGGACGCGTTGCAGAAACGGAACCACGAGCTCTGTGGCCTTTTGTATCTGGCCACAGATACGCTGTCACGCAGCCTCACGGTCTCCAGGTTGGCCCTGCTGTGGCACCTGTCAGGGCTCCTCCGTGCCTTTCATGGCTGATACTTCACAGCGTGGTGGTTTCCCTGCTCGCCGGCCGACCGTCGTCCGGGCTGTCTCCTCCTGTGGCTGCGGTGACCCGTCAGCGGAAGCAGGGAGCGGAGGGTCGGTCTGGAGCCCAGGGCCAGTGCGGGTCGGAGCTGGGGTCCGAACTCCTCTTTCTGGGGTCCTTGCTGTGCTCTCTCCTGCTCTGTGCTCCAGGCCGGTCCTCCCCGGGGGGCCTGGGCGCCTGGACGTGGTGGCTCCTGCCCCCAGCGGGCCGGGCTGGCGAGGAGTCGGCCGGGGATGTGCCAGGGCCCTGCAGGCTGCAGGAGCTCAGGAGACATTCTGCAGGTGACCTTCCTGCCTGAGGTTCCCAAATTGGCAGGGTCTACAATCCCAAGTGGCCAGGACCGTTCAGTCTGAAGATTCTCCCACACGAAGCTTCCTAGGCTCCCGGAGACAGGGTCCTGAGCAGGACACAGGTCCCCACCCCATGCTCCCCAAGGGCGGACATACCCATAGAGCCTCAGCAGCCCCGCCAGGGCCTGGGGCAGCTGCCACCACACGCTGAGGCGAGGTCTGTTGGCCCCCACCTCCTGCAAACAGCGTCCATCTCAAACCCTCTCTCCCTCCTGGCCTCCCGTCCTGCGCCCCCTCTACATCCACAGGCTTTCCCTGACACCCCACCCCCACCCCGGCAAGGCCCCTGGACAGCTGGGAAGGGTCTGGAAAGGAGGATCCTGCAGGGAGGGTCCCCCAGGGAGGGCCCCCCAGGGCTGCCCTACGGGGAGGGTCTCAGAGCAGGGAGAGGTGGCAGGGTCTGGGGCTCTCTCCAGAGGGGTGGGGGAGGCTGCCCAGCTTCTTGGTCAGCAGCAGAGAGCCTGTAGGAGGATGGAGGCCCCTGCGGGTCCCCTCTGGTTCCAGGAGGACCCCAGAGGGCTGGCTTGCCGGAGGAGCTGTGACACCCTGCACCCCAGCCGTCCCTCGCCTGCCGACCTTGTCCTCCGTGAGCCAACGCCCCTGGGTCAGCCCTCCGGATAGGTGACGAAGTAGGGGGCGAGGTGGGTGCAGGGTGGCCAGGGAGGGGCCACGGGGCCCACCAGGGCTGTCACCATGGCAACGGGGAGGCTCATCTGCGGGCAGGGCAGCAGCAGCGGGGCGGCTTCCCGGCAGGCAGCGATGAGATCATTCATGTGGGTAAATGCTTCTTGTCCCCTTCCCCTGACATCTTTTGGGACTCGGTCCCACTTCATCTGGAAAAGGGGGCTTGGAACCGGAGCCGTGTGTGTGTGCCCCTGGGCTCCCCGGGGAGGGGAGGGGAGCGGAGGGGAGGGGAGGGGAGGGCTCGGCCTGCCCCTGCCCCATCCAGGGGGTCCGTGCTGCTCCCACTGGAAGACGGATTCTGTCTCTGTGCCTCGTGCCCCCTACCCGTCCTCCCACCGTGGCCTGGGAGGGGGGAGTCCTCTGTGGGAAAGGACGAGCCCTGGGCCTGGAAATAGCTAAGTGTGGACAGAAATAACCCTGGCCTCAAAAAAAGAACATGGAAAATTAAATAGGGAACATTAGCGTTTGCCTGGCACTTTCCACAGCCATTATCTCATTGGGAGGTGGTGTTTTATCCTCATTCTATAGACAAGGGAACTGAGGGCCAGAGAGAGGGAAGTGACCTGCCTGAGGGCCAGGCTTTTGGCCCCCGGGCTTGCCGTCGCTGGCCTGCACCTCCATACCTCCGAGCCTCGACCCCCACAGCGTCTGCTGCTGGAGATGCCCTCACTTGTTTCTCTGAGAGGCAAACTCCTATTCGTCCTTCAAAACCCAGCTAAGCGTGACTTCCTCTGGAAAGCCTGCCCCAGCCCTCCGGCAGTGTGGACCGCTGCCAGGACCTTGCCACGCTGGATTAGAGACAGGGACCAAGGCGGGGACTGTGCCTCACTCCTTGCGGCATCCTCCAATCTTACGCCAGGTGGCAGAGCAGGTCCCCGTAAATGCTTGTTGAATGACTGATCGACGGACCATTCTCACCGACGGGTGAGTGGTTGTAAGTTCAAGGTGTGCCCCTCTCCCTGCATTTTCATTGCAACAACCTAAGGAGTTAGCGGGCCTCTCCAGGAATCCAGGCGCTGGGCAGAGCTGGCCGGAGCTGGCCTTGTGCCTGCCCCACTCGGGCCAGGCTGCCCACCACAGCTGAGCTGAGGTGGGGGCTGCCGCCTGGCCCAGTGCAGACCGCGGTGTAGACGGGTGGTGGGCAGACGGAGACGGTGCCAGCCCGGCTGTCGGGCCGGGGGCTGCCGGGCGCTGTCTCCCTGTGTCCAGTAGACAGGGTCTGTCCCCCTCCGCCTGACTGGAGAGGCCGGGGAGCCCTGAGTAACTTCTATCCAGCCCAGTCTCCCCCGGCATCCATCTGTCTGTCTGTCTCCCGCTTCCTCGCGGCCTGGCTTTGGGGCGTTGCCAACGCTGCGGTTGGAAAAGCACAGTACTGCTTGTCAGGACATCCCAGCCCTCGGGTGTGTTTCTCTCTCCCGCCCACACAGCGGGCTCCACTGCCAGGCTGTGTGACTCAGGGCAGCTGTCTGGCCCTCTCTGGACTCACGAGATAGTGAATGAGGCTCCTGGCCTGGGGACCACGTATGGCCTTAGGAGGTTCAGCTCCCCTGAATCACGGGCGGGATGCAGGCTGTGTAGCAGGGAGAGGACGCAGTGTCTGGGGAACGGGGGCCAGGCCCACAGAGCCTACCATCCTGCGTGTCCTAGAGACACAGCCCCCTCCCTGCGGGGGGGTGGGGGGGTGGGGAGGTGCTGGCTCAGCAGCCGCCCTGTCCCCTCTGTGGCCCCCTCACCTAGCCTCCCCTGTGTTAGGTAGGGAGATCGGGGACCGGGGCGAGGGGCTTCCTGGAAGGTGCCCGAGTCAGAGGGACCAGGGGCTTCTCGACTCAGTGCCGAGCTTCTCCCCGGCTGGGTCAGGAAGCTGCAGCCCCTCCAGGCAGCCTTCCAGTGTTGCCGACTCTGGGGCCGTCCCTCTGAAGGTCAGGTGGCAGAGGTGAATCCGGAGGGTCGCTGCCGGCCCGCCCCGGTCCAGCGGGTGGTGGACACCTCGGCTGCCTCTCCCGGGCCAGCAGCGCCACCTGGTGGCCCCAGGCCCCATACACACTTGTCCCTCTGGCGTTCCCAGCGGATCCACTGGAGGAGCTGGGGCCAGTCTGGGAGGGGCTCACTCAAGACCCCTGGCAGAACCCAGGGGGGAATCCCGCCCCCAGGCCTGAGCCCAGGATGTGCCCCCTGATCCCTGAGCCTTTCTCACTGCTCCCCTGCCTACCACGTGTGCGTGTCCCGGGGAGGCTCAAGGATAGGGCTTAACCCAGAAGAATGGGGGCGGGGGGCGGGGGGCAGGGCAGGTGTCCTGTAGGGAGAGAAACCCGCAGATTACCTGTGGCGCAGGGAAGGGGCAGGACGCTGTGGAGTGAAAGAATGTGCTGGAGCCTTCCTGGGGGAGGCCTCACGTCCTTCATGAGCTTAATTTAATCACTAGTCGGGGAGTGCTGAGCACCATGGGAAGAAATGAACACACACATACGTGCAGTTACGCACATACACGTAGACACACAACACTCGCACACACACTATACAAATACGTGCACACGCATATACGTACATGCAGCACACATGTAACATGCACGCATGTAAATACACAACACACACACATGTACACGCACATGTACAAACACATAACACAGCACACACGTATACACACACACATGAACACATAACACGCACGTTAGCGTTTCATTCTCACAACTGCACCTAAAGGTAGAGGGTGTCAATTACCCCCTTGACAGAAGAGGAAACTGAGGCCAGAACGGCACATGGCTCACGCAAGGTTGGGGAAGCCGATGCGGCCGAAGGGACCTGGCCTGGCTGGGACGCGGGTTGCCTGCCTGGGCCCTGACCCGGGAGGCGTGTCCTGGTCCGGGCTGGGCTGTGACACCCTCCGCGTGGGCCTCTAGTGCTCGGGCCTCGGGAGCTGCTCCCATACCTGCCCGCGTGGCCTTGCTCTGGAGAGGACAGGTGGGAGCAGGGCTCAGACCCCTGGGCCTCACCCCCCACAGACTAAGCTTGACCTTTAACCGCCCCTGACCCCGGATGCCACCAGAGGTGCCCATAGGGTGGGTGGGGCGGGAAGACCCTCACAGGTCCCAGGGCCCCTCCGTGAAGCAGGTCTCAGAAGCCACTGATACAGCCTGGACGCTTGGGGTGCAGAGGGGGTCAGATGCCCTTTGTCCCCCACAGTCCCCAGACATGAAGGTCTGTGGCACCCTGTGACACGCTGGGGACGGACGTGCGTCTGGGTCCCGATAATTCAGTGCAGGACAGCTGACCGTGCCCTGGCTCACCCCTCCCGCCACACTTGTGCCCCCCACCCCGCTTCTGTCTGGGACCCCCGTTGGAGCCCTCACTCTGGCATACGGCGCCCTGGGAAGGCCTTCCTGGCTTGGAATACGACTGCGGACCCCATGCCTTGTGAGCCACCTCTCTGCTCGGCACATCCCCTCTCCCCAGTCACGGCCTGGAATCTGAGGGGCAGTTGGGGGGGGTAGTTTATAAACACATACAGTGCTTCTCCCATTTAAGTCCTTTCTGTTAACTAGACCCCAGGATCTAACTAACCCCAGGCTGGGAAGCCGGATCACAGCTGAGGAGTTAGAGGCCCAGAGAGGGGCAGGGATGCGGCACTCGGAGGGACCCTACCTTGCCAGGCTCCCCAGCTCCTCCTACGCCGCCTCTGGAGCAGGGCCAGGGCACTGTCTGGCCTGGGGCACCTGCCGTCTGGGCGGGAGGCTCCTGCTCACGGACAGTGGGGCCGAGGCTGAGAGGGGGCCCGGAGCTGGTGTGGGGGTTGGGGGGGGGGCGGAGAGCTGGGCTCAGAGCACTGAGCGTGGTCCCAGTGTGTGGGCTTGTGTCCCCTCACCCGCTGGGCCTGTCTCTTCATCTGCAACATGGGGGTGAAATGTCCTGGCCCCACCAGCCTGCCGAGGCTCCGGGGGTACTCGATGCTTGAAAAGCTCCTGGTACCACAACCTCAAGGAGAGGCCCAGCCAGGAGTAGGGGGGAGCCAGGTGGGCCAGGTGAGGATGGGGAGGGAAGGGCCCGGAGCTTCCTCTTCCAGAAAGCCCTCCTGGATGCCCCTGCCTGGCTGGTCCCACTTGCAGCGGTAGAGGACGCGGAGCACCCCAGCTGTGCCACCAGGCTTTGGACTCCCAGGAAGGGGGTGGGGGCTGCAGTGTCCCTGAGGGCTCAGCAAGGGGCCAAGCCTGATGGTCGGGGAGGGGCCCCGTCCTGAGGGATGGCTGGGCCATGTGGTCTGTCTTAGGGAGGCATGGTAGGGATTCCGGCAGGCTGGCCCCAGGGCCAGAGGAGGGGAAGGGACCTGAGAGGTGGACAGTCCCGGCTGGTGCTGGGCAGACACTGAAAAAAAAGGGAGCCCGATGGGGGAGAGGCTGCCAGCGTGGGGGAGGGGCCTGACGGGGAGGTCTGGGGAGGCTCCGAGGGGCAGGTGGTCACGTGGAAATGGGGGGCAGCGTGGTGACATGACACGGCAGGGAGAGTGAGGCTGGGGGAGCTGTTTCCCCAGGCCTGCCCCCCCTCTTTCCCTCTCCGGTCCACTTTTTGGCCGGCTCTCCTCCTCCCTCCTGTGCCAGGCCACACCCTCCTTTCACAGCTCTCCTGGCTCCTGCCACGGTCAGAGGGTGGGGGTGGCCTTGGCCCCGGAACCAGGCAGGACTGGGTGGAGAATGCTAGTTCCATTACAGCTCCAAGCCTCAGTTTCCTCCTCTGTGAATTGGGTGCACAGACCCTGTCGGTGGGTTGGTGGGGGTGTGCTGCCTCCAGAGGAGGGGAGGGAGGGGAGAAGGCAGAGGGCCCGGGAGTGCAGGGTCTGATCCCGGGCGTCAGGGGGGACATCCATCACCCACAGGGCCCTCCACGCCTGCCCCAGGCACCAGAGGCCCCAGGAAGCTGGGGGCAGGCGCCGCAGAGACATTTTCTGCTATTAATGGACTTTAATCTAAACAGGCCCTAATATTTACCTCCAGCTGCCTCCGGCCTCAGAGGGTGCCAGACAGCAGAGTGATGAGCCCCATCCAGCCACGCTTCTTCCCGTCCAGTGCTCCCCTGGGCAGAGGACAGAGACTAGGCCGTGCGAGGCAGGAGCTGGGTGCCCAGAGGCCCAGGATGGAGCCCCATCCTGGATGCCCAGAGCCTCCGTTTCCCCATCTGCAAACTGGGGATGACAATCCCCACCTCCCAGGCCTCTGGGCAGGTTCAGAGAACAGGTTAAGTCGGTGGCACTTTGTAAGCCCACAGGCAGTGCCATGGCCCCCCTCCCGCTCAGCTGTCTGCCAACTGCCCCCCGTCCCCCCCACCCCCTAGACGGCACCTCGGTGACACGATGGCATGCTGTCGGGCATGCTGGCTGCCCTGCCCGCATCCTCCCCCTCCCCCTGCACAGGCAGGTTTGGCACCAGGAAGGGGCGAGGACCCATCATTCTGCTGGTCTGCGCCCCAGTCCCAGCTACTGTGCTCACAACCTGCCCACAATTGTGCCATCTGTGCTCCTTCCGTCCCGCCCTTCCCAGGGCTCGGGGCCCCCAAACCTGCCCGCAGGACGGAGGGCTCCCCACACGCTCACCACCGCGGCCTGCCTGTCCACGGGAGCGGGAGTGGGGTGGGGGCACGGGTGGGCCCCTGCGTGGGTCCGAGCCCACGGCAACCGCTGCCTGCCCCCTGCTCACTGAGCTGAGGGCACGAAGGGAATAAACAGGTTTAATTCAGGAGACAAGGACTTCTCGTTGAGGAGATTGTTTACATCAGATATAAATACACACGCCATCTCATGTCACTTGGGCTTCTTGAAAATCTGGGAAGGCAGGCCACAGGGAGGGGGTGCAGAGATCCCACACCGGGTCCCTATGGGAACAAGGACAGTCGGGGTCTGCCTCCAGAGACCCCTGGGCCTCAGTCCTGACAAAGAGGCCAGGGTGGGAGGGAGCCAGACATCAGGAGGGGGAATCAAGCCTTTGAGAGAGCTGTGGGGACCCAGACAAGGTCCTGGGGGGTGACTCCCCAGCCCCCTATCCTCCAGCTGCGGTGGAGACTGGGGGAAACTGAGGCACATCTAGAGAGAGTTCTACATGGGGGGGCCAGCAGACTGAGCTCTCAGAGGTGCAAGGGCAGCTCCCCATCCCGGCCCCAGCTGCAGAAGACACGTGGTCACCCTCTCCAGTTGGAGCGGCGGAGGGCTCCCCTGCACCCTGGGTGTCCCTGAGAGACCCAGGGTGGATGTTGGGATGTCAGGCACGGGGACAAGGGGAGGGGGCTTAGACACCTTCCTGGATTTGGACCCCAGTGCTGTCCATGGGCACTTCCATCCATAGATGGTGGGGAGTAATGAGACAAAGCCATGAGGCAGGGCGGGACCTGGTCCCAGTTTTCCCAGATTCACGTTTGCTCACCTACCTTAAGAGACCCCTCCTCCTAGAGGAAGGCCTTGTTCCAGGACGATTGCAACTCCTCCACCCCCAAGCACAGTGGTCAGTTAGTGTCAGTCAGTCAGTCACTCTTTAGCATGAATTAGAATGGGAACCGGGGGCTGCTGCCCCTGCAGGAAGAGAGCCCGCAGGTGGTGCTGCACTGGGGCAAACACTGGCCCTCCCTCCTCCACTGCGTGACGGTCCAGGCACCAGATGCTGTTAGAGCTTCTCGGCCTGAAAACCCACCCTCGGGTCAGCATCGCTCTTGCCAGGTGCTTCTTGGCAGACAGCGAGCTCCCAGATCCCTCCTCTGTCTCTGTAGCTCCCGCTCTGGGTCAAGCAGGAGAGAGGCTCCTGGACTGTGCCCGGCACCCAGTCGGGGCCAAGGATGGGGCTGGTTATGATGCTGACCGCCACGCCCACTGCTGCTCAAGCATCCGGGCCCAGGAAGCAGCCCTGGGTGGGAGCCCGGGACTTCCTGGGCCTCCGGCAGGAAGGCTGTGGGCTGACATGTCCCGGGGCAGGAGGAGTCGTCCACACGGGGCTCCACAAAGGGTTGGTAAAGACAGTGCCGGCCTTGCAGTGCCCAGAACTCACTCTGTGACCCTGGCCAGGCCTTTCCCTCTTTGAACCTCAGTTTTCTCATCTGTAACATGGGGATATAGATGGCCTTCCTGGCTCCCACGCGGGCCTCCTCCCTCCCAGGGCCCTGAACTTGGGGGACCAGGTACTCTGCCTGGAGCCACTGAACATGTAGGACTTCTCTCTGTAAAGAAGGGCAGATCTGGGGCCCAGGGTCCGTCTCACCCTATGTCAGTGGCTGTGGCTGAGGTGGGGCCTGGTGCCTGAAGGTGCCCAACAGGCCCCTGCCCCTATAGCAGTCTATAAAGGACCCAGGGAGCTTGGCCGCTCAACAGAAAGCAGGTGGAGGCAATCCTGGCATCTGGCTCAGAGGAGGCCGTCAGAGGCCCAAGCGGGGGGGGGGGGGGGGGGGAGGGGGGGGGGGGGAAGAGAGGAAAGGGAACCTCTCTGCAATTCCTAGTACCTAAAAACATCTCTGTCCCTGTTTCTGAGGAATCCCTCACAGGGTGAACGTGCACCAGGAGAGAAGCAGCTCCTGGCTACCCCTCTGAGTCTTTGCTGGACGCAGCATACACCCCGGACGGTAGGTAAACGGTCAGCCTTAGACGGCCCCTCCGGGGCTGCGGCAGACATCGCTAATCAACCACGGCACTGAGCAGTGCGCCGGGCACAGCCATCACCAATCGATCCAGGTGAAGCCGATCCCACCCCCACCCCGCCACCCCCGCCCCCACCCCCAGGGCAAGCGGACGTCTGTGCCGTCCTCGACCCGGCCTGCCCAGTCCAGTCCTGGCCTTCGGTCCCCTTGCAGAGTCCTGCCCACTAAGCCTCTGGCCCGTTAGCCAGGTCCTGGGTGAAGGCGCCGGGGCCGGGGCCCGGGATGTGCTTGCGGCCCAAGGCTCGCGAGCTCCTCTGCATGCCGACCACGGTGCTGCCATGGAGCTCGCGCTCCGCCCCGCGCCGGCGGAAGAGGCCTCGGACGGTGGCCTGGAAGCCGCTGGTGACAAAGCAGTAGACGATGGGGTCCATGCAGCTGTTGAGGCTGCTGAGGGTCACGGCCACGTGGTAGGCCACGAGGCTGGCGTGGCTCGGCACCTCGGGCCACAGCGCCACGGCCACCTGGCGGGCGTGGAAGGGCGTGAAGCAGACGAGGAAGATGACGAGCACGGTCAGCAGCAGCTGCATGGCCCGCACGCGCCGCTGGCGGCCCTGGCGCAGGAGGCCCGGCCGTGACAGCGCGCACACGATGCGGCCCGTGAACACGCTGATGACCAGCAGGGGCAGCAGGAACTCCAGGACGGTCAGCGCGAAGACGCGGCAGCAAGGCCCGCCGCCGGCTCTCACGCCCAGCACGGACAGGGTCACGGCGCCGGCCGCCAGCCACACGAAGGCGCACACGGCCCGGGCGCAGGCAGGCTGGCGCCAGCGGCGGGAGCCGTCGGGCTGCACGATGGCCAGGTAGCGGTCGACGCAGATGCAGGTGAGGAACAGGATGGAGCAGTGCATGTTGAGGAAGTAGCCGAAGACGTGGGGGAGGGCGCAGCGCAGGCAGCCGCGCGCGCCGTAGAAGACGGCGAAGCGCGTGGGCAGGGACAGCCCCACCAGCAGGTCGGTCACCACCAGGTTGATGGTGTAGACGACCGAGGGCGTCTTGGCCTGCGTGCGGCAGCAGAAGACGTACAGCGCTAGTCCGTTGAGCACCAGCCCCGCCAGGAAGATGACGCCGTGCACCGCGATCAGGGCCAGCCACAGGCCCGGGAAGGCGGCGTGCAGCTCCTCGTCCAGCAGGGCGAACAGGTGGAACAGGGGCACCTCGGGCACGCTGACGTTGGCCGCCGCCGCCGCCGTGGCGTTGGGGGCCGCGGGGGCCCAGGGCCCCGTGGGAGACGCGGCGGGCATGACGGCGGCCAGCGCACGCCCTGGGCCTGGAAGGAAGGAGCGGGGTGGGTGACCTTTGGGCAACTGGAGCCCCGCCTGCAGGCTGGTGCCGCTCGGCTTGCCTGCCCACCGAGGCCCCCAGCTTTCCCGGGTTTGTGCCTTTTCCTGGCCTGGCCCTCAAATGCCTGCCTTCTTCTGCTCTCCATGTGGCCCCGGCGCCTGCCAGGGCAGAGCTTGGGCGGAATGTTAATGCTCTGAGCCTACTTCTCCGTGCAGCAGGAAGTATAAATCCCGGCTGGGCAGGACCGGCCTAGGACCAAGAGGGAAGAGGAAGGCTGTGGCACCAGGAAGCTGTGGGGCCCCGTGTTTGGTGCTCCTCCCTTACTCGCTGTGCGGCCTCGGGAAAGTCACTTAACCTGTCTGTGCCTCCCGTGCTAACCTGCGCGGCTGGCGTTGTGGAGCTGCTAGGAGGGTTAACTGAGCACCGCAGCAGCACCCAGCGCATCGTTTGTGCTAGAAAAACCACAGTGTGAGCTGCTGCTGGATAAACCACAGTTCTGCCCAACGGAGCCTGGCCCGCGACAGCCCCGCCTGGCTGGCCCCCCACCCCCGCACCCCTGCATCACAGATCGGGTCCTCCCGGCCACCCATCTGTTCTCACCTCTTCCGAGGCTGGTAGCGGGGCCGATGGCCAGGGCTAGGGTGCTCATAAGGAACCTCGCCCAAGGGCCAGCCCCCTGGACTCCCCGCTTCCCTCCCAGCCCTGAGACGTGAGCACCCTTGCTGGCTCAGGGTGACTCCCCGGGGCCTGAGCCTGGAGCCAGGTCCCGGCAGCAGTGGGGCGGGTGTTAGTTAAATAAACGCCGCGCTCCCTGCAGCCGTAAAGGGCCGCCCACTCTGTTTATGTTCCTGTGGGGCTGTGTTTAACTTGTTGAGATTTATCTCTATTTATACATGAAGGGTTAACAGGCCCCCCGCCCTCATCCCAGGCTGGGCTGATGCTCCAAATAAGGACATTTCTGGCTTTTTCAGGAGAAAGGAGAGGGCTTTGGGGAGAAGCAGGAGGAAGGGTGGGGACGTGGAACATCCTGGGCGCGCAGTGGGCCCTCCCCCTCCTGAAGGGGAAGGGAAGACACGCCACTGACCTGGTGGCCGACGCAAGTGTGCCATCTGCTGTGAGCAGGCCGGACACTGCCCACTCGCTCTGGTTGCCTGCCTGGCCTTGGGCAACAGGCTCGCTCTGGCAGCTTCAGCCCTGTGGACTGGGGGTGCTGAGTTCTGCCTGCGGGTGGTGGGGGGGCAGACGCAGCAGAGGAGTCCTTGCTAGCTAAGGCTCGGGCTCCAGTGTGGCCTGGGGGGAGGACCGGGCAGGGCAGATGGCCACCACTGTCCTCGGGCTCAGAGAGGTACGCACCTGCCTGAGGTCACCCGGCTGTGCCTCTGCCTCTGGGACCCCCACCCTGGGCATCTGCTGACCCCCAAGGCTGCTGGGAAGAGTCATGTGCTGCCCAGGTGCATGGCCACACCTACCACCCACCCACACACACACACACACACACACACACACGGTCCTTCTGGGCTGGGCTGCCCTCTGTTTGGTGCCCCCGGGCCCTAACTCACAGGGTTGATGGATGTGTTTGTCAAATGATAACTCAGGCAGACGGGGAGCACGGAGAGCACGAGGGACATCTAGGGCAGGGAGAGACCTTCCGGGGGCATGACGGGGAGCGAGGGCAGGCCATGAGGCCAGGGCATGGGGCTGGGAACCTGGAGTCTCAGGGCAGCGGGGGGCCCCGGAATGTCCCCAAGAAGGAGAAGGATGCTGCCCAGCTTGTCCCTCTACTCTGAAAAAAACTGAGCCTTGGCAAAACGGAGCCGTGCTGGGAGCTGGCCCCGGGGACACACGGCAAACAGTTTTTTGGATTCCCTTCCACATGCCTTCTGGTTTTCCAATGTGTCTGCACTAAGTTCGAGTTAGTGTCACAGGCAGAGACAAATAATAAACACTACAGAACATTTCCTCTGGGAGATAGTCCCAGGATGATGCCGGCTCCGGGGATCCTGCCCTTCCAGGAAACTCCCCAGGGCCAGCCTCACATGCTGGCCAGCAAGCTCAAGGTGCTGGAGGGTCCAGGCCAGGGCGGTGGGCCTGGCGCCCCCACAATAGGGGGATCGACAGGTGCTCAGGATGCCCCGGAGGCCTGACACGTGAGGAGAGATGTCTGCAAGGCACACTGTGATTCCCAGCTCCAGGAGTCTGAACCCTGATCCCAAACAAAGCTGAGCCCTGATGTCAGCCGCACACTGAACCCAAACTGGTTACACGCTGAGCCATGATCCCCGTGACATGATGAAACTTGATCCTGCCATACTGGAGCCCTGATCCAGATCCTACTCTGAGCTCTGTTCCTGGTCACACACCAAATCTTGACTCCAGTGACACAATTAACCTCAATCCCTATTACACTCCGAGCCCTGATCCTAGTTATACTCTGAGCCCTGACCCCGGGCACACGCTGAGCCCTGATCTTGGTCACACGTTAAGTCCTTACTCAGTTCACATCTTTTTAAGCTAAAAACAATTTTTTATATATAGACACATATAGAGAGAGCACAAGCGGGGAGAGGGGCAGAGGGAGAGAGAGGGAATCCCAAGCAGGCTCCACCTTAGCACGGAGCCTGACACAGGGCTCGATCCCGTGACCCTGGGATCATGACCTGAGCTGAAATCAAGAATTGGATGGTCAACCAGCTAAGCCACCTAGTCACCCCCCAGGTCACACACTGAGCCCTGACTCTGGTCACATGCTGAGCCCTGACCCTGGTGACATGCTGGGCCCTGACGATGGTCACA
>NC_064812.1:2561533-2577607 GCF_023721935.1 Panthera uncia | reverse complement strand
TCACACACTGAGCCCTGACCCTGGTGACATGCTGAGCCCTGACCCTGTCACACACTGAGCCCTGACCCTGGTGACATGCTGAGCCCTGACGATGGTCACACGCTGAGCCCTGATCCCTGACTTTCTACATCCACCATCTCTGCCCCCTTTGTGTCTGTGAGTCCGGCTGTCTTTGTCCGTATGACAAAAACCCCCCTCGTGACCTGCTCCCCCATTCCCAGTGCACCCCACTCCCCTGCCTCACCTCGCACAGTGTTATTTAATGACTCCTCTCTAGGGCATCCACTCATTTTGCTTTGAACGTGAGGAGTTCGAACAGTGGGGGTCCAGACCCAGGGCTTGGCCTGTGGAGGTGGGCCTTCTGGGAAGAGGCTGGGGTCGGGGTGGGGGGGGGTGGCCTCCTGAATCCACCCCTCTCTGGGGCAGGGAAGGAGCTGGGCTGGCGGATTCTGGGCGGAGAAGCCGCCCTGTCCTCCTCCCTCCCCCGCGTGGCCTCCAGAAGGACCTTCGTTCTCTGGGCCTCAGTTTCCCCAGTGGTCTTCACTGCCTCATCTCCCGCTACTCCTTGAGACTCCACTGGGCCAGCTTCCCCCCGAGGCTGCTCCGGTCAGGTGCACGACCCCCAGCAGAGTGCCCCACCCACCTCGCACCCTCTCAGCACCCCCTGCCCTCCCCACTGCCCCCCTGCCTGCCGGCCAGGGCTGGGCCTAACCACGGAAGACGGGACTCCCATGGTGGGGCTTCTGGCAGTGGTGCGGGGGGAGCACTGCGTGCTAACAGTGGCCAACAGAGGTGCCTCCCCTCCCCACCTGCCGCTCTGGGTCTGTTGATGAACCTCTCTGAGCCTCAGTCTCCCTGCCTGCACCTCCGCTATTGCTGAGCAGATTCGATCCGCGGTGTCGGCCGCTGTGAAGAGCTGGGTGCCTCCCGGCCCTTGAGCCTCCCGCACTCACACTGGAGGAAATGGAGGCTGTGGGAGGGCCAGGCCAGGACCCGAACCCGGGTCTGCCTAGGGCGAGCCTATGGCTGGACCCTCGGTCCTGAGCGGGGCCAGGGGCACCAGGCAAACGGCCCCTCGGCCGGCAGGCGCCCGCACCCACTCCCCACGTGCCTCGCTCTCTGCTTGGCCTCTAAATATAGCCTGGAATGAGGGGAAAGGAGAGAAGGTTCTGCTCCTCTGTGGGGACAGTCTGGCCCCAGGCCCGCCCACCCAGGCTGAGGGGGGAGGCACAGACCTGGCCTCCAGGATGGGCCTTGGAGCCGTGAGTAAGCAGAGGAGGGTACCAGAGACCCAGGGGCTGGGGGCGGAGGGGTGTTCTAGTCTGGTCTGCCGCACCCTCGCCCCGGGACCTTGGCCCCTTCAGAGAGCCTTGCTCTCTTCATCTGCTAAATGGGGTCACTAGAGCCTTCCACAGCCTGAGGGGGGAGGCAGGGCTCTGTCTCGGGGAGCCAGCCTGAGGGGTGTGGCACTGTCCTGTCCCCTCCTCCTTCCTGGCAGGTGTCCTGGGCCTGGCTGAGGTGGAGCAGACCTCATAGCCAGGGCCAGCTGGCTGGAGCCCGGCGGGCAGAGGCCACGTCCTCGTCGTGCCTGGCACGGGGCCGGGGCCTGGACACTCTTCTAAGGCGACTGTCCTGGAGGCAAAGACTTGGGACCTTTGTGCCGCCTGCTGCCCCAGACCGCTGCCCCTGCCCACATTCAGGTACTTCTCCAGGCAGGTGGGGGACACATGCAGGCTGCTCTCCAGGGGCTCGGGGTGCAGTTGGGAAGTCACACGGCAGGGTGGGGGGACTGGAGCATGGCTCCATCGGAGAACAGACCTCAGTTTCCTCATCTGTAAGGTGGGCAGAATTAGAGCTCCCCTGGGGCAGCACCGAGGTGTGGTCAGGAGGTGGCCCTGGAAGGGCCCCGGAGGGTTTTGGTGGGTGGGGGATGGGAGACAGGGCCCAGTATGTGCACAGGTGAAGGGTAGGAAAAGGGGGATCCCTTTGGGGAAGGGCGGGGGGGGGCTCTCTGCACAGCCCCCACGTGTGAGTCCCGGTCGTGGGTGGGACCGAACGGCAGGTGCCCGGGAGGGAGGAGGTGGAGACCCGGGGCTTTTCTTTCCCTTGCTGATTCCTCGCTCTGTGGGAGCCTCCCCACCCCAGTCTTCTCTTCTTTCCCTCTTTCTGCTCCTGCCTGTCTTAGAGAAAGTGAGGTTCTCAGAAGGAAGGGCCAGGAGTTCCTCCATCCTGCCCGGGACCTCCCAGGCCCTTGCGAGCCTCAGTCTTGCCATCTGTACAATGGGCACCTCCAGCTCTGAAGTGCTCTGAAGCCTGAACATGTCTGCACCTTCTGGAACGTCTTTGCCACCGTCAATACTCGCCCCTCTCTGGACTGCCCTAGAAGGTTCTTCCAGGGAGCAGGGCAGAGAGGAGCGAGGGGGGCAGCCTGGGGGGTGGGGGCTGGGGCGAGACCCAGGACCAGTGCTTCCTAGGGTAGGAGGAGGTCCCTCGCAGACCTCCGGGCAGGATGGCTCGGTCTCCCTTCACCATTTGCAGGATCAAGTGCTTTAGTGGCTCAGTCCTGCTGTGTTCCCTGGCCTTGCTCTTGGAGGCCTAGGCTCAAACACTGAGCCCCAGGTTACCCCGGGGATGGGCTGCCCTGGGCTACAGGGACTGATCACCCTTGGCCCCATGGCCCTGCCTAGCCGATCACGATCACAACCAGCCCTGGGACTGGGACTGACAGCTCTCTGCTCCCTGGGGTTGGATGCTTCTCCAGGGACGCTGTGAGACTCAAACTGTCTCTGAAAGAAGGCTCCCGGAGGGGGCAGGGGGAAGCAGGACCAAGTGCAGAGACCAAGGCCTAAGGAGCCTTGGCTGAAGTGCTTGGATCCAGCCCTGCCTGAAGCTAGTCTCCTGGGAATCATTGGTTCAATGAAGCTATAATCTCCCTGTTCGGCTTACATTACTTTGAACTGACTTTCTGTGACGTGTGACTAAAATAATCCCGCATATATTCTCTTATCCATACGCTGGCTGTCTTCGGTTCAGAGTCTCTTCCTGCAGAGAGCCCTCCCTGGTTGCCTTAAGTAGGTTTGTGGCCTCTCTGGGGCTCTCACAGCACCGTGGCTCTGTCATTGCCTGGCCACTCGTCCCCACTAGTCTGTGAATTCCCGCAGAGGAATTGCACAGTCACCTTCAGGAAATGTCGAGTGGATGAGTGAATGAATCCATGAGGGCTTAGCTTGCTTGGAGTGGGGAGTTCACAGCTAACGGCCCAAATTGGCTCCCTCTGAGCCCAGCCCATGGCCCCGGGGCCTCTCCATTTGGCATGTCATTGGCCAGCTCTCTCTTGCCCCCTCCCCTGGGGGCCCTGCGGTGGGGAGGGAGTGGAAAGGGACATCTGGATTCTTCCTATTATCGGGAAGGGGCATGGCCCTTATTTGAAAATGAGGACACAGGACACAGAGACAGGGGCCTTCGGTAGCTAAACCGGGGTCACCCGGCTGGGCCCTGGGGTCTGTCCCCGGCTGGGCTGACCCTGCAATGTGGGCTTTCCCACAAAGAGAGCACTGGCCAGGTGTTTCCATGGGGCCTCAGGCCTCCTAGGGGCCACCTGGGATCCGTTCTCGTCCACCCAGCAGCCTTGCAGGCCTGGGCCTTCCACTTTCCAGGTGAGGAAACTGAGGACTGGGGTGGGCGGAGGGGGTGAGCCCCATACTGAGCAGGGACAGGGTCCGATTTAGACCCAGGCCTGACCACCATCCCCTGACTCACCCCTGGTTTCCCTATGGATCGGATCATTGGAGACCTTCAGGGTGTCTGGGTGGGGCATATGAACCCCCAGCTGAATGAGGCACAGGAATGTGGAATCAGGGAAGGCTTCCTGGAGAAGGCAGTGGACTCAGCAGGTGTGGAAGCCTGGGTGAGCGTCCTGGGAGGCTGAGGCCAGGAGCCACCCTCACAGGGCCTCGAACCCCGCAAGGGCCTCAGCCCGGATCCAATTCACTGGGAGGCAGGCTTCTGCCAGAGGTGACCTTGTAGGCCTCCCTCCCCGGCTCCTGCGCCACTAACTGCTCCCCCAGCCTTGGAGGAGGGCTCTGGCCCAGAGCACCTGCTGCAGGTGTGGCCCAAGCTGGAGGGCCGGGGGAGGGTGGGGGTGACTGGGGAGGGTGGTGGTGCCTGGGGAGGGGGGTGCCTGGGGAGGGAGGCCCATCACCAGCCTTCCAGAACTTTGCTGACACCCTCCAAGGGAGGCATGTGCGTGAAGGGCGATGCTTTTGATAGCGACCCTTCCTGGAAGGGACCTGAGGCTTCAGGCAGGCCCCGGGGGAGCCCCTCTCCAGCCTTGCAGCACCCCGACTGTCTGATGACCCTCCATGCACCCTCCCCGCTGTTCCTCCGCCTGGAGCTTTTCCCTGCTCCCTCCCTACCCCGCATTACTTCTTCCAGGCCTCCCTGCCACCCACCCACCGGAAACCTTCTCAGCGGGAGCGTCTGGAGGGTGGGGCTGGTGGGGGAGGGGTGGGGGCCGCTCCAGCCTCTTCCTCCAGCTCCGGGACAGCCCGGTGCCGGGCCGCATCCATTTTTCTCCTGGGCAGAGTGAGCCCTCAGTGAGCCTTGCCAAGCTCTGCAGGGTGAGGCCCGGCCCTCACCCCGGCATTCAGTGCCCTCCCACCTGGCCCGGGCCCTGGCAACCCACTCGGCGCCCTGGGCACCAGCCTGGAATTGATTTCCACCGGTCCTCCCAGGCAGGAAGTGTTGACACCTCCTCTAGGAAGCCCACCCAATTATCCTGTTGGGTCCAGACTGTCCCTGTCATTCCCACCCTGCCCCTGGTGCTGGTCAACCGGGGTTTCGTTTGAGTTTGGCAGCCTGAGTTCCGTCACCGGTGACGGTGATGCTGGGTGTGATATTTGTTTAGTGAATGAATGAATGAGCCTGCAGAGGCCCCACCTGGAAGGTGCATAATAATAACAGTGCTGGAGCCTCCGGGTCTCCCCACCTGCATGGTCATCCCGCGTGGTGCTCAGGGCTTCTCAGAGCCTTTGCGAAGCTCTCAAACCCTGGGAGTCTTCCCAGGGCGGGGAATGAGCATCGTTCCCAAATCGTCCGACCCTGTCCTCTCCACCCAGGCTTGTGGCCCCACCAAGTGACGGGAGGCTGCGTCCCCCCGCTTCCACTCACAGCTCGCTGGGTGTCTGCTGTGTGGCCCACAATGCAAGGATGCTGGTCCCTGCCCGAGGGGCCCCCAGGCCCCTCATTGGCAGGGTGGGTGTGTCCCAACCTCTTGGCTCTTCTCCAAACTGCCCCCCATCCCCGTGTGTCCTGTAGCTGTCCAGCCGCACTGCAGACACAAGTCCTGCAGCCTGGCTGCCTCCAGCCCTGCCACGTAGGGGCCCAGGACAGGTGGGGAGACGGGCCTCAGCCCCCGGCCAACACGTAGCTGCCTGGAGTTTGAGCTTGGTCTGCACCAGGGGCCGGGGGTGGGGTGGGGGTGGGGGAGCAGGCACGGAGGGCAGGCCCAGTCTGTCCCCAGCCGAGGTGCTAAGAGCATCTGCTGTGGGTCAGGCACCTGCGGGACGCTTGAGATCCACACAGCACGGTTCACATGAGGAAGGGGAAGCCCAGAGAGGCTAGCAATACGCCCCAGGTCACACAGCATACAATTGGTAGGGCTGGGAATCAAACCCAGGTCCGCGGCTTCTGGCCCAGGCAGGGTAGGACCAGGGTGGAAGGCTGGCATCTCTGGACCTGGGGTTTGTGCACAAGGGCATCGTGGGGGTGTAGGGTACCTGTAAACGCCCGGGCTGCTGAAGGGTGACACAGCCTCCCGAGGCCAACCTAGCCATTATTGGGTGAGCTGTCTGCCTGTTTATTTTTACGATCGTCCTTGGTTTCGAGGCATCTGCTGTAGAACACCGCCTGTTGTTTTGGGCTGGTCTGAGCCTCTCTGCTCATTCCACCCAGGGACTGCTGGGCCCCTACTGAGGTCCCCAAGAGGGGCCGGACGGGCCCTGGGTCACCTAGCAGGTTCTAGGTGGGGCCAGTCGGAACCCCCGTCCCCATCCTGGCCTGGCTCCCTGCACCCAGCTCGGGGAGAAGGGTCATGGAGGGTGTGGGTCGAGAAGGGCACCTGGGCTCCGTCGTGCCTGGTCCTGTTCATAGTCCACCATCGGAGAGCCCTTGGCTCTGGGGAAATGCAGGTTTCCCCGGGGGGGGGGGGGGGGGCAGCTCCAGGCACGGCTGCGGGGGGGCGTTCCTGCAGGGGTTCCCGTCCCTGCGTGCTCGTGGCACCTGACACCCTCCCCCACAGCCTCTCCAGGGGCAGCCAGCACCGCATGGCACAGGGCAGCCTGTAGGTCCTCAGCCTGGTCCTCTTGGCCCTGGCAGATGCTGTTGCCTCTGCCCGGCATGCCGTCTCCGCCCTTGTCACCTGGTTGCACCCTGGTCTCCAGCCTACGTGGCCCTCCCTCAGCCCCTGGACACCCCTCCACTGAGGGAGAGCTGTAGTCCCACAGTTCATGGGTTGTCTTTGAGATGACCCCTCCGAGGTTCCCACGGACTCCTCCCGGCTGCCCCTAATCCATGTTGCTGGCCCTGTGTTGCCTGTGAGGACACGAGGTACAGGATGATTGAGTGGGGTGTCTGGGTCACCGGTGGGGGTGGGGGTAAGAGAGTGGCTGGGGGGGCAACGGGATGGGGGGACAACGGGACTGGGGGGGGACTCTGGGGGAACAGGTGTTCCAGGCAGTAGGAGGAGCAGAGCCAAGGCCCTGAGGTGGAAGCTCTGGGCTCAGGACCCTGGAGAGGCCTGTGGGGCGGCCTCGGTGACAGATGGGATGGCTCTGGCTTGACTTGCTGTGGGGCAACTCCCAGGGTCGGGTCTGCTGAGGGTCTGTTGAGCCAGCACACCTCCTCAAGGAGGCCCTCCCAGGTCACCCAGATCCCTGCTCTACCTTTTCTTTTCACGTAGCTTGTTTTTTTGTTTTTTTTTTTTTTTGTTTTTTTGTTTGTTTTTTTTTTTTTGGTGATTTGCTTGCCTGTTTCTTGTCTTTCCCTCCCGGACTGGCGGACTCATGAGGGCAGGGCCTGGCCTTCAGGACTGCGGCTGAATGACCAAATGAATGATTGTTAAAGGGACCGCTCCGGCCCCTTTGAGCCTTAGTCTCCTGGTCTGTGAAGTGGGCAATGTTGAGCACCCCCCCCCCCATCAGGTGTCCCAGGACAAAGTGAGGCCAGATGCGCCACTGTGCAGGTGCTCAGAAAACCCCAATCCCCTTCCCCATACGCGCTGTAGAAGCAGGAGCCCTTGCTGTTGCCGAGGCTCAGCGAGGGGCAGTGACGTGCCCATGGCCACACAGCTGCACGGCCCCTGGAGGGGAGGGGGTGGCACCCTGGGTGACCCCCTGGCTGGGAGTGACGAAACGTTGGCAGGAGATTATGGGGGACAGAGGGCAGGGCTAGCGGCCTGTCTGCCTGAGGGCTGTGAGCCGCCACCACTGTCCCATCTGTCCCTTCCTTCCCTCCGTCCTGCCTGAGATTGCACAGCTGCTCCTTGTCTGTCCCGCCCGGCACCCTGGCCACAGGCCAGTTCCCACCCTGTCCGCCCCCCTCGGGACCCTGTCTCTGCTGCCCTTCTCACAGGGCAGTTACCGCCAGCCAGAGCCGGGCGGGGGCAGTGCCTGCTCTGAGGTTCACGTGGTGGGGGGCTGGGTGGGCCAGCCGCCCTGGGCCTCAGTTTCCCCCTCCCCCAAAAGCGTGGGGGAAGGGCCAGGGCTGGAGCACAGGGTCTGAGCTGTGGGTTGGTGCGGCTAGGAGTCTGTCTGCATGAATCCCTCAGCCCCCAACCCTGCCCCAGCCTGGGGGACAGTGGTGGCCATGGTCTCAAAGAGGCTCAAGCACCCAGTCTCTTCCCTAGCCTGGCCTCTGGGGCCACCCTAGTGCCTTGACAGGTGGGAAAATCGAGACACAGCTTTGGGCACCCTGCAGATGATCAGTGAGGGTGCTGAATGAGTGAATGAATGAATGAATGAATGAAATCCAGGCAAGCGGGGAGCCGGCAGCACAGGTCGGGCTCTGGGGTCAGGAGGGATGCTCCCACAAGCCCCTGGGAGCCCTTCCTTCCAGGCTCTTCACGCAGCCTGTCCCGCTGTGACCACCTACTTGCCCCTCACCCTCTGGGTCTCAGTTTTCCCATCTGTACAATGGCCCCCTACAGGGTGAGACCTCAGAACCCCTTTCAGGCTCTGAACTCTCCCCTGCCCAGGTCTGGGGGCAGTTTGTCGGCCCCTCACCCCCTCCGCTGCCTGCCTGGCCGGGCAGCGAGGACACGCCAGTGGGGGGAGGCCCGGTCCGGCTCTTGGGGGGACTCACCGCACCTTGGCCTATGTTGGCGGCTTGAGGCAGAGCTGGCACAGAGTAAGCCTGGACGACCTCCCTGGGCGGCTCTGTGGGCCACTCTGTCCGGCAGCCTGCAGCCGACCGCCTTCCTGGGGCCTGACGTCAGGCCGGCGCTGGGGCTCCTTTTGGGCAAAGGCAGAGGGGTGGGGGCGGGGTGGGGGCGGGGCAGGCTCCTTCGCCCGCCAGGCCGGCCCCCTGGAGGAGCTTGGCGAGTTCCAGGGCCCTGGGGGAGGGAGCCTAGGGGAGCTGACTTTGCAGCCCAGCCCCCGGCCCGATAGAGGAGGAAACTGAGGCAGAGGGGGTGGGGCCAAAGCTGCACCACCCAGGCGGCGGGGGGTGGGGGTGGGGGGTGGGAGGGGGAAGGGCGCGGGGGGGGGGGGGGCAGGGGAGCAGTGGAAAAGGGAGGGTGACGCCAGCCCTGGCTCTCTGTCCCCCCAGCACCTTGTCTGGGGAGGCTGCCGGGCCCCCAAGAGCGTGGCTGGCACCGTGGGCAGTGGGAGCACCAGGCTGCAATCTCAGTTTTCTCTCCGGGAGCCACAGATGCTTCCTGGCTACCTCCGCTCCTGGTGACTCTCCGGGTTCCCGGGGTACGGTCTGGGTTTTCTGTTTTGCATGTTCTGAGCCTGGGTGTGCCTGTGTGTGCCCGTGACCGGGGACCTGCACACTCGGTATCCGGGCCTCCCCGCTTGTGCCCCCTCCTGTGTGTCCTGTGTCCCTGGGGCGGATGTGGCCTTGCAGGGGCACACGCACGCCTGAGTGTGTTTGTGGGGTCAGCCCCAGCCCGGGGCCCCTTCGTGACCTCGTGACCTAGTGTAACCCCTGTGGGGACGCGTGGGGTCGGGTGCGTGGGAAAGACCCGGATGTGAGGAGGGCCAGTGGGATGGGGCAGTGGGTCATAAATCTCAGTAACCAGGCCTGATCTGGGAGTGGTGGTGGGGACAGACATCCCTCCCCAGACAGACACCCTGACCAGGGGGGTGGCTTGTGGGTGAGCCCGGGTCTCAGGGTCCGAGGGTGGCTGCGACTGGGGCCAGGGAGGGCTCAGGGTCAGGTCTTTGCTGTGTCTCCTCTGCCAGAGTGGCCTCTCTAGTCTCCTGTCGCTGGGCTGCTCCTTGCTTATGCAGTGGGACCACCCAGCACCCTCCACCCAGCACCTACTGAGCCGGCCCATGCCGGGCCCTGGGGTCAAGGGATGCTGGATGCTGCCTGACAGATGAGGACCCTGGCCCCCGAGATCTCAGTCTGGTGAGGGACACTTGCAACCAGCAGCCAGTGGGGAGGAGTGTGGTCGGGAGGGCTCCTGGAGGGGCAGTACAGGAAGGAGGGCAGAGGGGAGGGGAGGCCCTGTGGGCAGGGGAAACTGCGTGTCAGGGTCCCCAGGAGTGGGGGGGCGGGTGGGGAAAAGCAGCGAAGCTGGGAGTGATCAGAGCCCCTCCACACTGGGTCTTAATTGCCCTGTGGGAACCAGAGGGGTGGACTTGACCCTGAGGGCAGTGGGGAGCCATTGAAGATTTGGTGGGAGGGTGGTCCCCGGAGCAGCTTCCCTGCTCCCAGGTCCAGGCTCCCTGCTAATATAGGGGTGAGCTCACAGGCTACCGCTGATCATCTCCTGAGACTACTGTCTTATGCGTCTCAGAAGGGGAAACGGAGACCCAGGAAGGTGACGGTGTCTCTGGCCCGCCCCAGGCAGGCAAGGGAGGGCACCCAGGATCTTGCCAAGGGAGTGTAGATTCAGTGTTGTTTCTGAACAGGGCAGCCTGGAGGCGGCCAGGATGTGGGTGGGGGCCCGAGGGCTGAGCCAGTGCAGGCTCACATTTTACGAGCTGGAGACTGCCGCTGAGTCACGGGCAGGGCCGGCCGGGCACACACAGGCTGGTTCCCAGAGAAATCTTGGGGAGATCCTCTGGAACAAAACGAATGCCAGCAGACTGCCTGGGGGAGCAGGGTGGCAGCCTGGGTCGGCTTCCAGGACCCTTCACCCCAGGGAAGCTCCTTTCTGTGGGACCTAGGAGTCCTGGGGGGGGCGGTGGGGGAAAGTGCTGGAGGCCGGGAGGCTCAAGGGGACCCTCCCATAGCCCTCGACAGGCTGGGTCAGGCCAGGCTGCCCGTGGCTGGGGTCAGAGGTCGGACAGTGGCTGGGTCAGGATAGGGCCGTCCCTCCTAGGGCCCAGCCTGGTGGACAGCCCTCCCTGAGCCCACAGAAGCCCCTCCCTCTCTCAGCTGGTGCTGTGGAATTCTGTAAAGCTGTCCACACGGTGGCCCTCTCAATGCCCAGCTCGTCTTGCCACTCCTAGAGCCCGCCATCCCGAGGGACTCAGCCACAAATAGCAGCCGGGCAGTCAGGTGGGGGCTGCGGGGGAGGCAGGGGACACTTGGTGACAGCCAAGCATGTCCTGTCACCGTCCTGGTGCCTGCAGCTGCAGACCTCATTTGTCCTCCCGAGTGGCCCTGTCTTGTTGCCACTCGAGGACGTAAACAGTGCCGGGGTGAGGCTGCCGGGGTGGGGGACACAGCCTGGTTCTGCAGGGGGACTGTCCCCGCTGGAAGCAGTGTGGGGAGCCCCCAGCCCTGGGGCCATCGGGAGCTGGTGAGAAGGCCCCTCAGGGCCCTCCTAAGGGGTCAATGGCCACGTGTCCCCTTCTGTGCTCTGGAGCCCCTGGCAGGGGCCAGTCACCCGTGGGGAGGGCAGGGTGAGGGGGGCCTTTCTCTTTCTCTGGGAAAGGTGACCTCGAGTGTCCGAGGTGGGGTGTTGGGAGGCTGGGAATGGCGGGGCCCCCGGGCGGGCCTGGTTCAAGCCTGGTCGGGCCGCTCGCTCATGTGCTCTGGCCCTCAGTGTCTAGAGGGCAGGCCCTTTGGACAGGGATGAGGCCCACGTGGGGCAGAGTTTCCGGATCGAGGAGGACGCGGGCTGGGAGATGACTCCCTCCCTCACCCTGGACCCTGGGGCTAGTCTGGGCCACGCACCTAGAACCCACCCACCTTGTGGAGAAACGGGGGCACTTAGCAAGGGCCCAGCGCCTAGTTATCTCGAGGATGCGCTCTGAAGCTTTGGGGCCATCCCGGAGGTGACTCCCGGGACCACCGTCCCTGGGACTTATCCCCCAGTTCCCTGGGCCACTCTCCCATCACCCAGGAGCTCATCTTGTCCCACCTTTGATTTTTACAGGTGGAGAAACAGAAGTCCAGAGAGGGATAGACACCTGCCCCAAACCATGCGGCGAATGGGTCACGGCAGATGCCGGTGGGAACCGGGCCTGGGCTCCCAGGCAGCCCTCGGCTGCCGTGTGGCATCCCTGACTCGGGGGCCTGTAGGCGGCCGGAGTGACCAGGGCAGGACTGTTCGACCTCCCATTAAACTCCGTGTCTGGGACCGTGAGAACCTTCTTTGTGGGTTCAGTGAAACCACTGCCACGTTCCTACAGCAGCCTTGAAAGGCGGGTGCGATTATGATTCCATGTCGCTGGCGTGGCAACTGGGTCCCAGAACCGGGTCACTGACTGGTCCCCCAGCCAGAGAGCAGCTGGCTAATTCAGGGCCACCGCACGTTCTGTCCAATCTCAGCCCCGAAGTGCACGCGTCCGGGCCTCACCCCACCCCTGCCGGGCCCTGCGGCGGCCCCTGTGTGCACGCACTTGCTCGTGCACACACGCACCTGCCTGGCGCGTAGATGTGTACACACAGGTGCACGTGCATGTGGCCCTCCAGCCTTAACATCAAGTCCTCTCCCGTGCATCCAGCTGGGCCGTGACTTTGGGGGGAGGAGGCGACGGCTCAGGTGGCATGGCGTCTCCCCTGTGTCGGACATCCCAACCTGGCCTGCCTGAGGTTGGCCCCCCTCCCACCCCAGCCCTCCCGGGATTCACACCTGGCTCTGCCTTTCAACACCAAGTTGACCCTACCTTTCACAGGTGAGCAAACCCAGACCAGGAGCAGGGTTCTATTTTCCCAGCTCACACGCTGCTTCAGCGCCCCCCCCCCCCCCCCCCCCCCCGAGCCTCCCCATAGCCTGGGCAGGTGCTCCCGCCATGGCCTGGCCCCTCCTCACCCGTTACTAGCCAGTTGGGGCGGGGGTACATATGGATGGTCGCTGGGCCCACAGAGCCCATCCAGGACCAGCTCAGGGGATGCTGGGAGAATGGCGGGGTTCCCCTCAATGAGGATACACCTGCCAGTTTGCCCGGGGGGCTTCCCGTGTGCCCCAATCCAGGCCTGCACCAGGACCAGTTTGTTTCATCGGCCCTGTCCCTGCAGGGGGAGGGGGCTGAGCCCCTGGCCTCCCCTGGGCTCTCACAGGGCTCCCGAGGACTCAGGATGGGGACTAGGAGCCCTGGGGCCCGATGTGGGTGCCCCCACCGCCTTGGGACCCTCTACACCTGGGACTGAGAAGGGGCGGAACCTTTGGGTCCGTCCGATGCGGGGGCTGCTGGGGCCACGTGGTCACCAGGGAGCAGTGACTGCAGTCCTTTCCGGGTCCTGAGCCCCCGTCCCTCCCCACAGCCTCCTGAGGTCTGGGGACATGGTGGGAGGGCCCTGCTTACGCCCCGGTGGGTCCTGGGCACCATGATACAAAACAGTGCCCGCTGTGACCCCACTAAATTGACCCACCGCTGGGTCATGACCTGCGGTTTGGAAATAGTGGTCCAGGGGTCCGTCAGTCAGCAAGCAACGGTGACAGAGACGCGAGAGTGACACCGCTGTTTATTGAGCAGTGGCTCTGTGCCAGGCATGCGTTGTCCTGAAGCACTTCAGGCGTCCACGAAAGAGCCCTCACTGGGGAGCGCCCTTGTTACCGTCTTTGTTTGACAGAAGGGACCGGCGGAGTCACCTGCCCGAGGTCACGCTGCTAGGAGCGGGTGGAGCCGGGCCAGGCCTGCGGAGCCTTCGCTCAGAAGCTTCCGGAACCCATCCCAGGCAAGGTGGAGAGGACCCCACGCCCAGGGCAGGCAGTGCTGGGTTTGAGGTCTCTTCCAGGTCCAGGCCCCTGGCCTTGGGCCGCTGGACACCCATGTTCTGGAGGCCCAGGGCCAGGCACCCCAGCTGCCCAGGGCTGGGTGGGGCCGAGGCTGCCTGGGCAGAAGCAGACCGGCCCACCCAGGCCAGGAGGCGGCCGCATCCCCTGCAGGGCCTCAGGACCTGCTTTCTATTTCAGCCCTTCCTGGCCTTTGGACGGCCCCGTGGGACCGGAATTGCCGTATCTGTCTGTGTCTGTCTGTTCGGCAGGCCTCAGAGGGGCGGCCCCGGGACACCCAGGCTCCTCTGACTTTAGCTGCCTTGCTGACCCTGGCGTGGGGGCGGGGACGGCGAGGGAGTTGTGTCCATGCAGGGGTGCGGTGGCAGCAGGGGCCGTTGTCTGACAACCCTGTCCCCCTTCCCTGGCAGGACGCGGTGAGCTCCCTGCGGCTGCAAGTGGCCAAACAGAGCCCAGACGGGCAGGGCCCAGAGCTGTTGCCTGGGGCCTGGCACTGGGTGGGCGGGAGGGCTCACGGCCTCCGAGGCGCAGACACAGAGACCCCAGGCTCTAAATGTCACTGGTTCTAAGGTTCTGTGATTCCAAACTCCTAGGATGTGGTCCCTTCTAGGGACCTGGGGTTCCAGGCTCCAGGACAGGCCGCCCACGGGCCCCAGCCCCCGGCCCCGCTCTCATCCGGAGACAGAAAATCCGACCCTGCGGCCTTTCCTCAGTGCCTGGGGAGCCACGTCCCTCCTGACCTGCACCCATTTCCCCCGACTCTTCTCGTCACCTTGAATGCCCTCCTGCGTCTTTCTAGACCCACCTCCACCCTTGCTTCAAGGCCGCCTCTTCCCTGAAGACCGCCCACTGACTCCTCTCAGCCAGGGCTCTGAGGGCAGTTTGGGCCCTGCCTCACTTGCCAAGTCTGTTTCAAACTGGACATTTGGCTCCTCCCAGGCAGGGCCAGAATTTGACTTGTTTCTCCCTCTCTGATGCTCAGCATTTGTGCCCGTATACAGTAGGAGCTCAGTAAATGCAAATGCCCCCTTATTTTAGAAATGGGCAGGTAGCGCAGGACTCCAGGTTACCGTGGCCCCTCGCAGGCACTTGGACCTCTCTCTTGCCTTTACAGTATTCCCCAGAGAACCTTCCAGGGTGTCTGTGCCTCTCTTATGAACAGGAAGTTCCTCCTAGTGTCTAACCTCATTCTGCTGCATTCTGCTGCAGCTTTGTCTCATCTTGCTGGGTTTTAGGGCTGCTCATCCTACCATCTCTTCCGAAGGGCCAGGCAATCCTCCTGGCTGCTGAAGGGCATGGGGGGCCCTGTCAACGTTGCCCTCCTGTTAAAAGTTAGCAAAGTAAGGCTCAGACAGGGCAGGGGCCTGAGGCCACCCAACTAATGGGAGGTGGAGCCCGGATGTGAACCAGGCACTGGGGGATGTGATCTTCCATTTCTCTGCACAGAGCCCCTCCTGCAGCTGGTGAGGTGGGTGGGGGGGCGGGTTGCGGGAGCCTGCGTGGACCCCTGCCTCCTCCACACTGCCCCGGGCCCTGAGGGGCAGGCAGCCGGTGGGAATGGGCAGGGATGCTATTTCTGTTGGCCAAGACGGCGGCTTTCCGGAGAGCTGATGCCAATTCTCCGGGCTGGTGGGCAGGGAGCGGGCAGTGGGCACCGGCCAGTGGGCACCCCTCCCCGGGATTCTGAAATGGAAACCGCGGTGAGATGGGAAAGCGTGCGGGTCCGGCAGCCGCCTCAGCCGACTGCAGCCAGCCTGAGGATGTTTGTGATCGTGAGGACTCCCACTCCGCATGATCTGGATGCTTCTCACTGCAGAATGCTCAGCGTGTTTGACGGAAGGAGGGCTGCCCCAGCCCCCATTGGGGGGGGGTGTCTGGTAACACATGGCATACACTTTTACCGTCTTTGGAAAATCTGAACCAGAAACGTGTGCAGCCCCAGAAGTGGCACAGAAGCAGCTGTGTCTCCTGCATTTATAGAGAGGTGGCCTGGAGTTAGTGGGGTCTACCCTGGGGTTGGGATGCTCCCCACCAGGCCAGAAGCCGCAGCCTTGCTGACGGGGTGCAGTATGGGGTTGTTCACCACTAAGGAAGTGCCTGCCCTGCTGAGATCATTCTGTTCTGTTGAGCTGTTTTCCCAGAGGCCCCCTGGAGAGGTTGGCCAGGCATCGCCCTCTGTCAGTGGTGGGGACGGGCCCTCTCTCCCCCCGGCCCCAGGGCACCTGCTCTCTCTCTCATGTGGCCTCTCCAGAGCCCTGGCAAGGTCCTCAGAAGCTTTGGTGAGAGGGGGCCAGTGCCAGACCTGGAGTCTGAGACCTGGACTCAGGTCCCACTTTGGCAACTGATCGGCCATGGGAGTCAGGGCTTGGGCTTTGTGGCCTCGGGGCCTCAGCTTGCTCACCTGGCATGGGGAATGATGATCCCTCAGTCCTGCCAAAGTCATGGGCCGTGTGTGTGTGTGAAGGTCACGTGTGGGGCAGGGGCAGGGCTAAGAGTGGGGCCAGGGTCAAGGCTAGATGATGGCCAGCGGCAGGGCTTGGACCAGGATAAGAGTCAGTCTGTGCAGAGGATCAGGTTTCAGCATGTGCCCAGGATCAAGGCTCAGTGTGTGCCCAGGATCAAAGCTCAGTGTGAGACCAGGATCAAAGCTCAGTGTGTGCCCAGGATCAAGGTTCAGTGTGAGGCCAGGATCAAGGCTCAGTGTGTGGCCAGGATCAAGG
>NC_064812.1:2503009-2546533 GCF_023721935.1 Panthera uncia | reverse complement strand
CGTGGGGCCGTGGGCGCGCAGGCGGAGGGCGGCCGCCTCCTGCGCCGGGCGCGTCCTGGGGCCCCTCGGCCTGGCCTGGCGGCTGCTGCGGCGGGAACGCGGGCCTGGGCGCGGCCACGTGCAGGGGCTCCCGGGGCGCCCCCGGCCTGGCTGGAAGCGCTGACCCTGCTCCCGTCTCTGGGGGGCGGGTGACCCCTGTTCCGAGTTCATCCTCCCCCAAGTTCCGGCCCAGGATCTGGTTCTGCCCCACTCTCTGCCCAGTTTCTTCATCTGCATAGTCTGGGGGCACTTGGTCTCTAACGCTCTTGTCACCAGAACCCCATGGGCCTCCCTGTCCTCGGGTAGGACCGGGATGGCAGCGGATGTCGCGGGAGGCTGAGCTCCGGGGCCCGATACCCGGTCTGCGGCCCCGCTCAGACCCTTACGGGGGGCTGGTAGCCTGGCGGCGCCTCCCTCTCCCGGCGGCGGTCCAGCTGCAGAACCAGGTCGGCTGCCTTATCCCAGGTGCCACAGGGATTAAACAGGTGGCTCTCCACGTGGCCCCTGGGCTCTGCTGGACAGCTGGCGGTTGGGATGGGTGGCACACGCTCAGCTCCAAGCCGTCAGAGCGCTTCCGGTGTGTGGTCCGGTGACCTCTGCGGCTGGCGCCCGGTGGCTGAGGTGAGGCTGCCCATCTGGGCCGTGCTAGCAGGTCCGAGGGCGGCGTGGGGTCCAGACCAGCAGGTCACAGCCCACATGGGCACTCCGACCCTGGCGGTTAGACATGTGCTGCACCTCCTGCCCTGGCCCGCACGCTCTGTGGGTTCTGGGCGTCAGCGTGGCGTGTGGGCTCCGGGGGGTCCCGCACCTGCGCTGCAGCAGCGTGGGGGTGTGGACCAGTCGGGGTCAACGGAGGGTGTCTGCGGTCTGGCCCAGAGGCCTCTTCAAAGCTCTGTGCTTGCCCCGCCGCTTCACTGACCTCAAACCCTCCTGTGAGGGAGGTTCTTCACCCCATTTCTCAGATGAGGAGGCGGAGGCCCAGCGAGGTGGAGTCAGGCCCACCTCACCCGCAGATCTAACCGGAGCCTTGGTTTTCCCGTCTGTGAAGTGGGTGCCGTGGGGCTCACCCTGCAGGCTGCCGTGAGGAGTAAATGGGAGAGGCCCTGAGCCCGGGGCCTAACCTGAGGCAGGCACGGGGGTCTCTCCGCTGCTCCCCAGGCCACCCCCGCTGCAGCTCTTAAGGGACGGAGGCTGCCTTGACCACGTGGCGGTCCCAGGCTGCTCCTCAAAGGCCCCTGTGTGGAGCTGGTCAGCCCTCAGCGCTCCCCACGGCGTCTGCCAAGCGCTTCCCCTGTGCCGGGCCCCCTGCTGGAATCAGAGGCGGGTGATGGGGTCGTGGGGGGGGGGCCGGGCGGGTCGTGGGCCTCCCCCTTGCCCCAGGTGGCCAGTGTGGTGGGAGAAGGTGCGGGTGGTGATCAGGTGGAACCTCCAGACCGTCTCCTAGGCTTACTGGCTCCTCCTTGCCCTTGCTCTCCTCCAGGACACCTTCCCTGACCGCCAGGATGAGGCTGGGGCCCCAGCTAGTCACCCCTGTCTCCTCAGTGCCAGCTTAGGCCCTGGCGGGGGGGGGGGGGCGGCCGATGTCGTCCGCAGCGTGGGCATGGTGGACAGCAGGAAAGCCGGGTGGGTGGGCCCCTTTCTTAGACAAGCGGACGGTTTGGAAGGCGAGGGGGTCCTGGAGGTGCCACGGGTGGGGGGGCCTCAGGATGACCTCAGGGCGCCGGGCGGGGTGTGCTGGGAAATGCTCATCAAAGCGCTGCCTTGAAGCATTAGCCAGCTTGACTTCGTGCCCTTGTTGGGAAGAGGAGGACACTGTCGGCCCCGAGCTGGTGTGAGCCCACCCTGCCCCCCACTGGGGTGGGTGGGGGTCCACAGACACACAGCGTCTGTGCTAGTGATCTTCCTGGGGGCTCACATCCAGATGGGGCCCCTGCTGCCTCGCCGGCTGGCAGACCCTAGCAAAAGAGGGAGGCCAGTAGACAGGGCACTGGCCTCTCCAGGCAGCATTTGGCTGGAGCTGGCGGGGCTGTGGTGGCCAGGGACCGGTGGGCATGTCCCCCAAAGACCTTGCCCTGCCTTTGTTACCCAGAGGCTCCAACCCTCACGGTAGGCTGTAAGCAGGTGATACGCTGGGGTTTCTCACCTCTGGCCGGCCCTGCCCTGTGCCCTCCGTCCGGGACGGCCTCCCCACCAGCTGCCTGGCTGTCACACCTCCACCCGGCCCCCCTCGCCGTCGTCCACTCTGTTTAGTCCCTGGCACCCCTTGCCGCCCCCGGGGCCTTTCCTCAGTCAGGAAGGTCTGGCGAGATTTCGAGTTTCTCGCCAGATACCTAATGCCTCACCCCTCAGTTTCTGCGCCTGTAAAATGGGAACAGCGAGGTGTGAGGTCAGTCACATGGGCGGACGCCGCCCTGGTGCTCAGAAGGTGTGCAGAAAATGCAACTTCCCTCCTTCCAGCCTGGGCCGTCACCGTGGCACTGTGGCTCCTTGTTGGGGGCAGGGAGGGTTCCTAGCATGTGGGCGGTGGTCCTCAGTGGGGCCGGCACCTTCCGGGTCGTAAGGTGGTTTGGAATCTGGCTCCAAGCAGCCAGTCAGGCATTCCTTTCTCACTGTGCCAGCAAACTTGAGAGCCTACTGTGTGCCAGGCCCTGGTGAGCTGTGCTGGGACTGCCCTAGGGCCAGCAGTGAGTCGGGAGGAGGGAGATGCACCAAGAGCTCGCACACACGCCGGGTGCAGATAACTTCTGGTGACAAACGCGCTGGGGAGAAATGGGATAGGGTTGGGGGCTAGCAGGTGGCGGGGAGGGCGGCCCCAGGCAGGGCTGGTGTGGCTGTGCCGGGCCTCGTCATACCCTTCCTCGCTTGGGACGGCGATGCGGCGTAGCCGATGGGGCTGTGGGTGCTGCCGGACGTGTGTCCAGGAGCTACTCTGCCAGGTACCGAGGGCGGGGCTTGGAACAGAGGCGGCCCTGCTCTTGCGGCCCCTGCCCTCTGCGTCGGGTGTTCAGGTGGGTGGGGGGGAGGGCCGCGGGGCCCGCTGGGGGCCCACGGCTCAGCCTCTCCACCTGCTGTTTTCCCGACCAGGAAGCTGGGCCCGGGGGGACTCCGAAGGCCAGAGGGAGTGAGCACAGATTTCTTTGTGCAGAACGTGGCTCTGTCCACGTCCCCACGGACCAGAGTGTCTTCCTCCACCGCCACTCTGGGAGGCAGGCGTAATAGCCCAGCTTATAGGTGGGGAAACCGAGGCCCAGAGAAGGCAGTTGCCGGGGCGTGCTGGGTGCCTGCTGTGTGCCAGGACCCCGTCCTGATCTACACCCGTGGCTATGGGAAGCAGTGTCCACCTGTCCTACAGCAAAAGGCCGAGGCTCAGCAAGGCTCCTCGCTTTCTGAGGTCACGTGGCCCTCAGGTGGTGGTGGCTGAAGGAGGGAGGCCCCTCTGTCTGACCCTGCGTCTAGCCTGGTGACCCCAGACCCTCGGTGGGCTGGGAGGTGTTCCTGTGGGTGGGCTGGAGGGCCGGCCCAGGTCAGGGTTGGTGGGCGGTGCCCGGCCAGGCCCAGCTCCTGCCGCAGTGACCTCTCTGCTACCTGGCTGTCCTGCCCTGGCCTGGGGCCCATCCCCGCCTCTGCCCAGGCCTCAGCCGGCCGCCCAGGAAACGGGAAGGCGAGAAGCTGAGTGCACGTCTCGAGCCAGGCAGGTGTGGTGGGTCCTCTTGGATATGGGGACTCAGTGGGCACGGAGGCGGCTGGAGCCTCTCCTCTCTGAGGCCACCGTCCATGGGGACGGCTGGAGTTGCTCTGCAGCTTATCAGCCGTCAGCGCCGTGCCCTCACGCTCGTCCTACAGCCGTGGGTTCTCGGGCCTCCAGAGACACTGACCCCTCTGTGTCCTGGGCCTCCCGGCTGCCACCGTCACGGTGCTCCTCCCATGTGCCCAGCCCGAGCTCGGCGGTGTCCTACATGGGATGAACTCAGTGTGCAGGACCCTGGAGACTCTTGCAGGCCAGCAGGGAGGAGGGCCCTGTGTCCTGTGCTCAGGACCTGTCTGGTGGTGAGGGGCCGCGCCTGGAAGGTGGCTTCAAGGTCTTGCTCTCCTGCTGGGTGACCCTGGGGGTGGGCGTCATTGCCAGAGTCTCTGTTCTCGACCAGCAAATGAGGGCTGGGCCAGATCAGTGAAGGGGCGGAGCAGAGCCTGCAGGGGTGTGGCTTCCCTGAGGTATGGTCCTAGAAGGGGGAGCCTCAGGGGGACGGCCCCCACTGTAGGGAGTCTGGGGGGCTCGGGTGCACGGTTGGGGGCCGATGTGCTGGCTGCCAGGGCACAGACGAGGACAGGTCATTGGCTGCATGGCTTTGGGCCAACTCTTCTCCTTTGGGGTCTCGGTTTCCCCCTCTGCAGACGGGGGGCTCTGACCTGCCGTCTCCAGCTCCTCTGTCCCCACAGCCCGCCCCCCCCCCCCCCCGGGAGCTGCAGTCGCTCGTTCCCACGGCCTCCCTGGTCACAGAGACCCCGAAGCCAGGGCTGGCCCGGTCAGTGGGGGCGGGCGGACAGGCAGGCGGCCCTGCCCCGTCCGCTTCCCATGGGACTGGTGCTCCAGCCACTCTCCTGGCCCTGGGGCCCCTCTTGTGACTCAGGCTTCCTGGAAGAGGCGCGGGAGCCCACGGAGGATTCCCCGCCACCCCACCCGGGGCTCCCGCCTGCCGGCCCGCCTGTCCCGTCACCGCCCTCGTGGCTGCACGCCGCCGTGGGCTCCACCTGGTCTACTTTCCTCCCTCCCCCAGAGGGTGCTCCTTTCTGCTGGCGCCCCTCCCCCATCACCTGCTGGTGTGGGCACACTGGCCCCCCCAGGCAATTCCCAGGCCCCTCACTCTCCTGCCTGGACCGGGGCCTGGGAATTGCCATGCGGGATTCAGGGGGTGCCTGGGGTTCCCCACAGTAACCTCACTGTCCCTTCCGCATGGCCCTCGGGAGCCCAGAGCCACGGTCCCGGCTCTGCCAGGTCTCTCTGGGTCACCCTGGGCCTGCCCCTGTGCTTCCTGGGCCTCGGTTTTCTTGTCTGGAGAATGGGGACGCACCATGGACCTGGCGGCAGACTGGGTGGGAGGTCAGACCAAAGACGGCAGCCTCGGTGGTGAAGCTTCGGCCGGCGGGCCAGGCTGCTGCCTCCAGCCCTGCGTCCGCTCCGTGTCACCAGGCTCTCGTCTACCCTCGCCAGGGGCCCGTGACCTCGGGAGGCGAAGCCCAGGTGACTTGGCTTCTTTATGTGTCCTGTGGTGCTCTTGGGCCTGGGGGGGCAGAGGCGGCATCTACTGCCCCAGGGGCTCACGTTGCTGGGCGGGGGGGCGGCTCTCAAACGGGGCTCTTGTAGGTCGTTACGGTTTAATCCAGATTTAGTGGTGGTTCTTAGAGAACTTCAAACAGCCCAGGCAATTATAACCGCTGTGGGCTCTGGGTGTGCTGGCTTCCCGGGAACAGGCTGCCCGCACGCATTCCGCATTTCACTGGAAATTTCCCGTACTGTCGACTGTGGATCTCTCCGGAGGCAGCCGTGGACCCCGGCCCCTGGGTCTGGACGGACCCCTGTTGATTGATCAGTACCCGCCCCATGATCTCCATCTTGGCTGCTGGGTAGTCGGATGAGCAGCACAGCTTACTGGCTTGGCCCGGCCTCTGCCTCCCCGTGCCTCTCAAGGGGCCGCCCAGGCCTGCACTGGCCCCTGCTGGGGGGCTGGGGGGCTCTCTCTCTCAGTTAGAGAGAGGTGGTGCGGAGAGGGAGAGACCAGGGGTGAGCAAGACCCCTAGGAGACGGCAATCTCTTTCCTAGAGTGTGTGGCCCTCAGACTTTGAGGAAGTCAGGGCGGCCTTCTGGAAGGAGGAGGCGCCTGGCCTGGGCTTGAGGGTTGTGGGCACCACAGTAGAGGGAGGGGCTCCCGAGGCTTAGGGCCCGAGTTAACAGTGTCACTGCGGCAGCTCCTGGGTCAGCCCGCTCGGGGCGGTGGGTCGGGGAACGGGCAGGGACGGAAGGCAGGTGCGTCGTGCCCAGCGCTCCGTTGGCCGGGCTTGTGTGGTCCTCGCCGAGTGGCCTGGAGCCAGGACTGTCGGCCCCTCCTTTACAGGTGTGCGTGGGGAGGGGGGAGCAGACCCCATCGCAGCACAGCCACCAGCCCGTCCTGCCTGGCACGCCCTCCCCTCTCTGGCCTCAGTTTTCCCCGTCTCTGGAGTGGGGCTGAACGACCTGCCCCAGCCGTGGTGGGGGGAGCCTGATAAAGAAAGGGCATCTGGTGAGCAGAGATCTGCTCTGCTTCTGGCCTTTGGCCTGACTTGTCCGTCTGTGCCTCAGCTTCCCCCTCTGTAAATGGGGGCGGGAAGCCCTTTTGTGGGGATGTCGGGAACCGAAAGAGGGGCAGTGGGTGCGGGCAGCCTGAGCCGCGCGTAGCGGGTGCCCCACCGATGGGTGATGCGGATCCCCCGCCGGCTCTTCCGTGACCTCGGCGACTGGGACGTTCCCACGGCCGGGCAGCCACAGGAAGCCATCTGGAGGCCTTGTTTACCCTCCCCCGGTCGCCCTGGCAGGAAGTCACCGGAAGGGCTGTCCCGAGGGGCCCCCAGGCCTGTGAGGACAGCCGGTGGCCGGGGGTCCCCAGCGGGGCACAGAGGACTGACGGGGCGGAGCTGGGTGCTCCGGGGCCCCCTGTGGCGCGCGGGCTGGAGTGTGGATGGAGATGTTCATCGAGTGTGTGCATCTGTTCGTCCAGCCTGGTGGCTACCCCTTCCCCGGCGTGGCTGTGGCCCCGTGAAGTCACAGCCTCAGCCCCGGGTGGCCTGCGTGATGGTCCGGGAGGGGGGGTGGTCCAGGGAGCCGGAGGAGGGGCCCCTAACGCAGGGGGCAGGGGCCAGAGGGCGAGCCCTCGAGGCAGCTGAGGGTCCAGGAGGAGGTGTGTAGGGGAAGGGGGCCGGGAGATGGTGCAGGTGCAGGCTGTGGCCTCTGACGGGACTGCTGAGGGTGAGGGCGTTGGGGTGATGTAGAGAGGTAGGCGGGGCCTGGGGGCACGGATAGTGACGAGGGGTGGTCGTGGCCCCGAGACCCTCGTCCCTCCACCCCCCTCCCCTACACCACCCTCAGCTCAGCCTGCAGCAGGGTCAGGGCCTGGGCCTCTGCCCCTCGGGACGTGCCCAGCTGCCCTGGCATTTGCGGCCCCGATGCCCACCGACCGGCCTGAGCGTGGCTGGCTGGGCCCGGAGACAGTTCCCACGGACGCTGCCAGCTGGGCTCGCCCGACCCGAGGAAGGACGCTGACCCCAGCAGGGCCTTGGCTGCTTTGTGCCTGCCCGGCCTCCCGCCTTCAGAAGGAGCCTGGTGGGCCCGGGGGTCAGACGGCCCTGCCTGGCCAGCCGTGGGGAGCCAAGGAGCACCCCCGCCTGGCTTCTTCCTGTCCTCCCTCCACTTTCTCCTCCCCTCCCTCTGAGTTCTCACTGCTTTCCCTGCCCTGTCCCCACCTCCCCCACTTTGGAAGGCTCTGTCGCAGGGTCCTTATGGGCAGAGCCCTCCCCGAGAGTGTGCTGGGGTTTTGGGGGCAGGGTGAGTGTCTCCCCCACCCTTCCCGTGCGGAAGCGAGCGTGAGAACCAGGGCTTTGGGCGGGATCCGGGACCGGGGAGCACGCTGCCGGGGGTGTGTGTCCACCAGCCAGTCCTGGGTGAGACTGGATGTTCCAGAGGCGTCCCTGGGCTGAGGACGGGCAGCCGTGGGCCTGTCCCAGGAGGGTCACCGGCTGCTGCCGAGTGCCCGCTGCGTGCCAGGCCGACTCGTCTGTAACCCGGCACACAGCTGCCCCTCAGGTGTGGGTACCCCATTTGCAGAGCCTGGGCCGACCCCAGGTCTGAGCGGCGGTGGCCTTGCCCCCTGCCTTGTCACGAGACACCAAGACCATCAGGACAGGAAGGGAGGAAGGGTGCAGTCTGTAAAAGATGGTTGCCGCGTGCATGAGCAGGTGTGAGGGAGGCGGTGGCTGGTTCCCTGGGCCTCCTGGAGAGGCTGAGATGGTGGGAGAAGACTGGAGGGGCGCCGGGGGCTCTGGGCCAGGAGTCCAGAGCCTGGGGAGGCTGGCCTCGGGACAGTGGCTAGCCTCAGCTCCCCAGTCCGCTTTCTCCTGGGTGCGGCGCGCTCTGTAGATGGTGCGGGACAAGGCGGGGCCCTCCGCCCGCCTCCCCTGCGGCGAGGGGGTCTGCGTGGCGGCTGGATGGAGGAGAGGAGATTCTCAGTGTGTTGGGGGGTCCTGTTGGGCAGCGGCTCCTTGGCAGCTGAGAGCCCCCTTCCTCTCTTGCTGTTGCTGGGGTCGTGACTGGTGCGCTCCCCGCCACTGGGGTCATCGCCTGGTCGCTGTGGCCAACTTTACTGTCATGCCGGGGATCGAGCTCTTCTCCCCATGAGTGCCCCTGGACCCAGAGCCCGGCCACGGCATCTGCTAGGTGCTCCTAAGGGTCCATGAGCTGGTGAGTGGGCCTCCAAGGAGGGGGGTTTGGACAGATGGAACCAGGGAGGAGTCCTAGGTAGCTGGCAAAGGCCTGGAGAGACAGCAATGGCGGTGTGGGGGCAGAGAGTGCTCCCGGCACGGGGCACAGTGAGGGCACAGGGCCGGAAGCAGGACCACGCATGGAGGCTGTGTGTCTCCAGAAGGGCAGGAAGGCAGGTGGGGCTGGAGAGTGGGGGAGGGCAGCCCAGCGGTAGGGCCTTCAGGGCGGGAGGCTTGGCTTTTTCCTTCCGAGTGGTGTGCCTGCCACTGAGGGCTTTGGCCCTGGAGGATGGGGTCAGCCTGGGTGCTGCCAGGTAGGGAGGAGGGGGTGGGGCGGGGGTACCCATGACACCAGGTAGGGGGTGGGGGGGTGGGGCGGGGGTACCCACGACGCCACGGTGGGGACTAGCTCTGGGCACATACTCCCCAAACTCTCGGTGACCTCAGGTGGCCCGGGCACTGCTGTCTCACCTGTCACCATCCATGGGGACTCTCCTGCCCCACATTGGGGATTCTGGGGACTTTCTGTTTCCTCACCCGGTGCTTGATCCTGTGACACACCTCGATTTGGGCTTGCAGAGACCTGCCCGTGCCCTGCAGCGATTCTGAGAACCGGGGTCCCCCGAGCCTGCCTTCCCTGGGGAGCAGTTCCCTGCGGTCTCCCCTGAAGCCTGGCTCCCCTAACCCCTGACTTTTCCTGCCTCCTGGCCTTTACTCAAGCTGTGCCTGGACACCCAGCCCTTTGCTCTTCTCAGGGGGATCTCTTGAGACAAAAGAGGGACAGCGTGTCCTTCCGTGTCCTGCAGGCCACCTGGTCCGGTTCTCCAGGGATGCCTGCACCTGCTGCTGGTGCCCGCATGTGGCCTGGACTCTGGGCAGTCACGGGTGCACGTGCAGATTTGTGTCTGACAGAGAAGGTGGCCCCTGTGGTGTCACCCCTTACAGCATCACTCGTCTTGCTCTCCTGCCTTGTTCCGGTGCTCCGTCACCACGGGCTGGGAGCACTCGGTGCCCTGGACCCTCCTCGGAACCGGCTTTGCCCCCTGCCGGCTCCCTGGCAAACGAATAAATCCTTGACCTGTGCTCACTCTACGTGTGCTGGTTGTGTTTGGAACTTCTAAAGTTGCTTTGACAACTGTCCTTTTTATTTTATTTGTTTTAAAGATTATTTATTTTTGAAGGAGAGACAGGGCGTGCAAGCAGACAGGGGAGGGGCAGAGAGAGAGAGAGAGAGAGAAAGAGAGAGACAGAATCCCAAGCAGGCTCCGTGCTGTCAGCGCATGGAACCCGACTTGGGGCTCAACTTCACGAGCCGTGAGATCGTGCCCCGAGCTGAAATCAAGAGTCGGAGGCTCGACTGAGTGAGCCACCCAGGCGGCCCTCGGCCCTCTTTCCCATCCTTGAAGGCCAGCCCCGCCTGGCCTGGGACCCTGGAGGCGCCCCCCCCCCCCCGCCGCTTACCTGCCCGGCTGCCAGGACCTCTGTCCCTCCCTGGCCTGCCCGGTGCCCTCGGCAGCCTGGTGCACCCGAGGAGCCCGGGAAGGGGCTGACCAGGTGCTCCCACCCCGTGTGGCGACGCCCACAGTCCCGCTCCAGTGTGGGATCTCGGAAGAACGGACGCCTGTGGCTGTTTGTCGACCGGCCCCCGTGTCGTGTCCCGCACCGCTCCTGCTGTGCGCTGTCCCTGCGGGCGAAATGAGAACAGAACTGGAGGTGACCGGACGCCCGTCCGCTGAGCACAGAAAAGCAGAGCGCGGTCTCCACATGGCGTAGGGATTCTCAGCCACGAAGAGGGTGAAGTCCTGACCCGATGACAGCACGCACGCCCCTAGAAAGCATAGTGCTGAGCGAACGGGGCCAGACGCCGGAGGCCACGTGGTGCCTGATGCCACTTATGTGAAACGTGTGCCGGGGCAAATCCGCGGGCGTGCAGTCCCGGGCACCGGACTGGCTGCCAGGGGCGGGCGGCAGGAGATTGGGGCCAGGCTGCGACGGGTGTGGGGCCGCCTGTTGGGGTGACGGAAATGCCCTGGAGTCAGGCGGCCGTGGTGGCTACGCGGCACCGTGGAGATGTTAGAAAACGCCGAGTAGACAAGTAGCGAAATGGCACGTGTCGCGTTCCGTGAATTTTATCTCGGAAAACAAATGTAACCAGCTCCCTGCCCCGCAGAGTCTGGCCTGAGCGGGTTCTCAGCTAAAGTCTGCAAAATAGGATTAGCCCGGCTCGGCCCCAGGGCGGCCAGCGCGCAGGGACTTCATTAGCGCTTGGAGGGGAGAGTGACGACGGGACGCCCGCGGGTGCTGGGCCGTGGCGGGGCTCAACGAGTTTGGGGAAGCAGGGTCGAGCCGCCCTCCTCCTGCCTGAGCACGGTGCCCGGCATCGGTGAGTCTGGCTGAGAGCGCGAAGTAGGCGGCTCGTGGACAGGTCTGTGTCGTCGTGCGGTCTCCTGCCCTCCCTCCTCCGTCTCCTACCGCTGCGGGTCCGCAAAACCCCGGGCGGCCGTGCACAGGGGGGTGGGGCTGCGGGGCCAGCCGGCCCAGCACCTCGGGCCCGTGCCCTGTACGGGGGCTCACAGAGCTGCTGAGGGGTCAGGCGAAGCCGAGTGGGCACGGGCTTTGTCACCTCGGAAGTGCGTCCCTTGCCCCCTTCTGTCCCTGTACGCTTGGCTGGGTCCAGCAAGGAGGGGGCTGCCGTGCCTGTTCACTCAGCCGCCTCTGGGCACTCCCGCCTGATGTGAAGAAGGGGCGGCCCCGGGGAAAGTGGGGGGCGGCGGTGGGGGGAGAGCCGGCAGTGCCGTGCCAAGTACGGGTCTGCCTGCTGGCCTGGTGACGCGGCCCGACCTCCTGCTGCCCCTGCTGTGCCCACAGCAGTGCCCAGAGCTGCCCGAGGGAGCCAGGGCCTGGTGAGGACCCTGGGCGGGAAGTTGCATCAGCCTCTCATTCATTGCTGGGGGGGGGGGGGGGGGGGGGGGGTGGGGCTTCTGGCTCCCCGTGGGGGGCCCTCAAGGCCCCGGAGAAGAGGGGTTTCCCTTGGGTCGTTCTGCTGTGACAGATCCCCCACTGCGTCCTCTGGGAGCTGGGAGCTGGACAGTGCAGGTGACCGGGTCCTGATGCCCAGCGCCCCGGGACGTGCCTTCTCTCTGGGAAGGCAGCTCGGATGGCGTGGGTGGGGCTGCAGGGGGGGGGGCGGGGGGGCGGCAGGGGCAGCGGTGGGGGCGGCATGGCTGAGTGCCTAGTGGGTGCCTGTAGGGTGCCTCCCCTCCCGTGGCCGGCACCCCCTCGCTGCCCTCTCGGGCTGGGCATCCCGCCTTGCTGCCCTCACGGCGGCCGATGTCTGCAGCCAGGAGCCGATCCCGCCACCCTCAGGTCGCCACGCATGACCAACACGGGGACGCCGGGGCAGGAGACTGGGGGGTGGTGGCCGGTGTGGCCCGGCCCGGGCTCTGCCTCCGTCCCTGCGTGGTGGTCCCTCCACTGACAACCAGCCAGGCTAGAGATGGTCCAAGCCACATAAGATGAGCAGGAGGCAGGGAGGCCGGGCCGGGAGGCTCTCCTACCTTCGAGGCTGGGAGGCTGGAGCCTGGGCCTGGGCCGAGGTGGGGTTCTATGAGGTGCCCTCGTTGCTAGTGCGTGGTGTCAGAAACGTTCTGGAAGGGTGCCACTGGCTGCGCCCCTCCAGATCACTACGTCTCTAGAGGAATACGGGCTCCGGGACATTCTGCGGGGAAGAAGCCCTCGGTGTCCCCAGAATCGCCATCTTGAACGCGGGTTCTCCTGCGGGGCTCAGAGTCCCGTCAGAGCCCGTGGGGGTGTCTGGCACAGCAGAAACATTCAAGGGATCCAGACGAGGCTGCTTGGAAGGGAGGTGTCCTTCCAGACCCCAGGAGGACAGCCATCTGCAGCTCCAGCGAGCCCATTTTACAGATGATCAAATGGAAGCACAGAGAGGTTGAGGGATGTGCTCAGGGTCACACAGCTTGCCATGGGGGAGCCAGGATGGGAACCAGGCCAGACTCCCAAGCCGTTGACACTCTGGGAATAGTGGTCACAGCCTGAGCAAGAACGTGGGCAGAACCTCACCTGGGTCGGGCTGATGGGAGGGAGCTGTCCCCTCCCCTGGGCCCCTGGAGGCCCTGCCTGGCCTGGGTTTGAGGGGGAGCTCCGCTTCAGAGTCTCATGGCCTCTCTGGGCCTCAGGTTCCCGGTGGTTGGATGGTCACTGGCACCTGCAAGGCCGTGACCTGTAGAGGGTAGACGGAGGCTCGGGTTGGAGGCCGGGCGTAGTGCTGGCATCTCTGGGGTGTGGGCTGCACCGCGTGGGGTTCCAGCCGCTGAAGCGCAGGAAGCGGTGCCCCTCCTGCTGTTTCAGAGATGGGACACGGTTCTCTGTCCAGCCCGGGGCTCGGGGTGGCGGCGATGGCCTGGAAATGCCAATGGAGCCAACTGACATGCTAATGATGCCGGACGGGCTTCTGGAGAGGGAGAGAGGGCTCAGAGAGGGAAGGTGGCAGCTCAGGGGGGACCTGTGGGTCCCTCTGCTGTGTGTCCTGGGTGCAGCGGCCGCCCCTCTCCGGTCCTTGGGGGGCGCCGGCGGGCGGGGGGCCCGTGTCTCACTGCCAGGCCGGCCCAGAAATAGCCGTGACCTTCCGCACCCAGCTTGGCAACGCCCGGGGCCGAGGGGCCTACGTGCGCCCGGCTGAGTCCTCACAGGGCGGTGGGGCCGGTTATTTTGGACGTGGCCTCCCGAGGCCAGGTCAGAGCTCTTTCCCGTGGCTCCCGAAGGCCCCTCTGACGCGCGTCAACCAGGGCCTTGGCCGGCAGCCCTGGCTACCTCCAAGATCTGGCGCCCCCTTCCTGCCCGCCTGACCCCCGGCGACCCCGGGTGCTGGGTGGGGGCAGGGCGGGGATCCCAGGGATGAAGCAGGCGCTGGGTGACGAGGCTTCCTGGAGCCCTGGCCTCAGTTGGAGGGCTGGGCCTCGGTTTCCCCATCAGGAGTTGTTTTAAGGAGAAAACACATAGAAAGTGTCCACCCGGGGCTGGCTCTGAATCCTGGCTCAGCCCCCTCGTAGTTGTGTGGCTTCAGGCAAGTCACTGACTGCGTGGCCAGCGTACTTATCCATAAAACGGGGCCTCAATGCACTTATCCGTAAAACGGGGCGATGGGTGCCTCCAGGACTGCTCTGAGAATGAACGTGGGCCAGGGCCCGTGCTGAGAGCGTCGTGTGAGGCTATGACATGGCAGAGTCCCTGGGCCTACCCCATGTTGCCCTGGCAGATACTGGGCTTATCCCTGGGATGTGCCAGGAGTGGTGATGGCCCGCGGACCTGGGTTCCAGCTGGGCCACAGTCTCCTCTTCTGTGACATGGGCCGAGTGTGATGGCTGCTTCTGGCCAGGCTGCTGTGTGCGGGGGTGAGAAATGGCCACCACACCGTGCTGCCCCGAGGTCCGGTCACGCCGGGTCACCACTGCAGACAGTGTCCCGCCACGGGTACACGGTGCTGGATGGGCACGGGGGATCTGCTGCTCTGTGGGCAGAGCCCCTCCCCTGCGGGTGCTGGGCTGGCGTCTGATCCTGCTTCCCAGTTGGGATTGGGGTGCACCGGGTGCAGCAGGGAGGGGCGCACCGTCTGCCTGGTGCTGGCTGCATGCTGAGGGGCCCCTCCCCCGGTCTCCTCACCACCCTCGGGGGCCCTGTCCTCGCACCGTCGGTCCTGGGCCCGAGGGGAACCCAGCGCGGCTCCTCCGTGGAGAGGGGCCGGGGCCCACGGCCCTGCTTGATTCAGGCGGGCAGCCCCGGGCCCTGCCCTCCAGGCCGTGTGACAACTCCACGGGCACCCGGGGGGATGGCACCCAGAGGGTGGGCCCCTCGGGGGGCAGTTCTTGTTCCCCTACCTTGTGAAGGTCTGTTATTTCCACTTTGTGCTGATGACTCAAAAGGCCCAGAGAGGGGAGGAGATGGGCCCAGGGGCACACAGCAGCCACAGGGAGGGATTCCTCAGTTGCCAGGGGTGTCTTAGCCTCCTACCAGCTGAGGACCCCCGGGGGACCTCCAGCTGATTCTGGCGGGAAGGGACTTGACCAGCAGCCTCCTGTGTGAGGTCACATTGACCTTGAGGGCTACGACACCCACCCCAGTTCTCAGAGGACCCCAGCTCCCTTTTGCCTGTTGAGGGTCCTGTGTGTGTGTGTGGCACGGGAGGAGCTGGGGTCTACCTGGTGGACTGGGGAGGCCCTGAGCTCTCAGGACGGCAGGGTTGGGGACCTCCGCATTCCTGGCAGGGGCTTGACCTGGGGCCTGGAGGGTGCAGGGGCCTCTCAGGGACCATTAGCTCCAAGTGGACCCATGAAGCGCCATGCCCCTCTGGGACGCCATGCCCGTTCTGGGCACCGGCCCTTGGGGACCTTGGGGACTTGGTGGCATGGTGCCGGGAGTCAGCGCCAGCCCAGGGGGAAGGCACTGGGGACTGTGGGTGCAGCTAGGGCGGGCTTTCCGAGCTTTTCCTCCTGTTAGAATCCTGAGGCTTAATAATTCCCAAGCGGACACCCTGTGCTCCAGAATAGTGGGCCGTGGGCTGGCGGGCAACCAGGACTCTGGGACCGAGGGCAGGGGTGCTGGGGGCAGGGGGTGCAGCCGGGCCTGCACACACTGCTTCCCGCCACCCAGGGTCAGCCGGGCCTCGTGTGCCGATGCAGACGCCGGGGCCCCGGAGGGGGAGGCGGAGCCCGGAAATTTTGGAAACACGGATGAGTCCAGCCGTGTCCGTTCCAGGACAGGTGGGCTGGGACCTGGGGAGGGGCAGTGATGGCCCAGGGCCCACGGTGGGGGCTCCAGCCCTGCGAGTACAAAGGCAGGACACCGGGTCTCAGGAGGGTGGACCCCCTACCTCTGTGTGGAGGCCCCGGGCAGGGAGACCCTCGTGGTCTGACTTCCAGCCTGGGCAGAGTCCTCCGAGGCCCAGAGGAGGATGGAGCGTGGACCAGAGAGCATGGAGGGTGTGGAGGGCCACGGGGCGGGGGGGGCCCTCGTGGCACAAGTGAGTGTCCGCATGGACAGAGCTGCCGCCGGGCTCTCGGTTACACTGGGCGGCGGGAGGTGAGTTTGAGCAGTCCTGTCTGCTGTCCTGTCTGCTTGGCGGGCCGCGTGGCCCACTTGTGTGCACTGATCCTCGGGCTCGTACCCCACCTTGGGCAGGTGCAAAGGGGACCGGTCGTGGCCCTGCCCTCCGGGGGCCCAGAGTGCTGGGACCTGGCCTGTGGGACTGGTCCAGACGGAGGGGAGGGGCCGGGAGGTGGAGAAAGGGCTGTGGGTGAGGAGAGGTTGGTGCAGTGAGGTTGGGAGAGGCCAGAGGGAGAAGGGCAGCCAGGTGGAGGGACAAAGGACGCAGGCCGGGTGTCGGGCGTGTGAGTCACAGCACCTGGCCGAGGCTGCAGGAGGCACAGTGAGGGGCAGTAGAGGCGGATGGGCTGGGAGGCTACGGGGGGCTTTGGGGCCTGGCCAAGGCCCTGGGGAACCTCGATGGGTCTGACCGAGCCTGGAGAGGGCCTCCATCTGGGGTGGGATGACTGCTGGGCAGGTGCCTGGTGGGAATCCGGGGCACGTGGATGGGGGGATGCCTGGGCAGGGGGTGGTGATGGCTCTGGGCCATCGGGGTGGCCGGGGGTAGCAGCCCCTCCTACAGCCAGGAATTACCCCCACCGCTCACCTGGCAGGGAACAGGAGTTAGCCTGAGATGCCCCTCCCACCCCTATCCAGGGTCTGGGGAGAGGGGGCAGAGCCCTGGTGGGAGCAGGCACAAGTGACTCTGGCCGTCAGGGGCGGGGACAGCCCCTCCCCCTCTGGTGGGATTCCTGCTTCCTCAGTGCTCGTGCAGGGCCTCGAGGGGGGGGCCCAGGCTTGGGTGGGATGAGCTAACCCACCAGTTAGCTGGCTTCCTCACTTCCTCGTGGAGGAGACTAGGACAACAGGAAGAACTGGGAGCAGGGGTCGGGGGGGGGGGGGGGGGGCTCACAAGGGCTCTGGGTAAGCTGGGCAGCTTTCTGGAGCCCCAGAGCAATCTGGGGAGGGCACTGGGGGGCTGCTTAGGTTGGGGGCAGCCCGTAGAGGGCCAGGCCGTTTCTGTGTGGGGGTGTTGGGGTGGCAGGGGTACAGAGAGCACCCCGTCAGGCAAGGGAAGCGACCTGGAACCCCCTTCCCAGCCTGCAGCAGGCAGTGGGGGAGACAGGCCAGAGACCTGGGAAGCCCCAGGCTGTCCCTCTGACCCTTCACTCCGCCAGCTGCCCGGCCTGGGACTCTCCTCTCAGCTGGCTCTGCGCCCACCCCTCCTGCCCCCTCCCTGCTCTGGCTGCCTTTGGATACAGGGCCCTGGGGACCGTTCTGCCTCCTGCAGGCCCCAGAGTCAGGCTCAGCGGGGGAGGGGGGCTCTCCTGCCCGTTTGCCGGGAACAGGGTGCTCGCCTCAACCTCAGACCCCCGTCCCAGCCCCACTCCCCTGCTGCCCGGCAGCCCTGGGAGGCGGGAGGAAGTATAGCAGGGGCCAAAGGCTGGGATCCTTCTGGGGCTGCCCCGGCCTGCCCCCGCCCCCCAACACAGTTTACCGGCCCGTGATCTGGGGCCTTTGACGCGGGAGGGCGGGCAGCCAGGCGGGGATAAAGCTGGGCGGGGGCCCGGCGCCCCGGGACTCCAGGACCAGGAAGGCGGGTGAGTGTCTGTGCGCTCCCTGGCTCTGGGTCTCGTGGGGGTGGGAGGTGTGGAAGGTGGGGCTGGCGGGAGGCCTGGGTGTGGCTGCCCTTGGGACAGACCTCAGAGAGGGTGCGGGGGCGGGGGGGGGGGTAGCCGGGGGTTCCCGGGCCTTTGCTTGCTCAGCTCGCCTGAGCCTCAGTGGTTTCCTCCGTCAAATGGGGCCGGGGTGGCCCTGGTGATGGAACCTTCTCCTTCCAGACCGTGCCAGAATGGACACTGTCCTTCCAAGCTCTTTGATAGTTCAGTGACCCCCGGCCAGTGGCACAGGGGAGGGTGGCCTACCCTCCTGGCCAGCTGCACTGTTGATGGGCGGTGGGGTCCAGCCTGGCTCTTCTGCCCGTGGGGTGGGGATATGCCGAGCCTCTCTGTGCCCGTGTCCTCTCTTGTTAGAGGTAGGGGCCACATCATTGGTGATCATTTATTGTTAGCAGGGCAGTGAAAGGAGGTGCTGTGGGGCCGGCCCGCCGGGCCCTCCTGCCAGCAGGTGGGACCTGTGGTTGGTTCGGCCCTAACTGAGAGGCTGATCTGACCAGACCCTCTCCAGCAGGTGCCACGTTCTCCTTGACCCTTCCAGTGACTTGTGGGGCCATTTTAAACGCCCTTGTACAGAAGGGGTCCGTGGAGCTTCAGGGATGCAAGAACCCCTCCCCAGCGACTAAACGGAGGAGTTTATGGTCTATTCGGCCCTGAGAGTCCCTGGGCTCCGTCAGAAAGCAGGCTCCCGCTAGCGAGCCTTATCATTCGTTGTCAGTAAGCGGCAGCTTGGATGGTCACTGGTTGTCATCTTGGGTTTGAGTGACCGCCTCGCCTCGAGGGTTTTGGAAGTATCCAGAGCTTTCCAGGTTGGTCGTAATTGTGAGCAAAGCACGAGTCTCTGGGCCCTAAGTTGAGGACCTGGTGGCTCTTTTCGTGGCTGGGCCTCCTGGCATCTTCTTTGGCTGCTCTGAAGGCCTCGTGTACCCAGTACCCTGGGCCCCGCTCGGCACAGGTGAAGTTTGCAGGATTCATCCCGGGGGAGGGAAGAAGGAACCCGGTTCCAGGTTGCTCTGCTCCTCCTCTGCCTGGCCTCCGCGTACAATGGGGCCCACGGTCTTTGGCCTCAGGTGGGAGTGTGTGTGTATGTGTGTGTGTGTGGAGAGGTGGGGGTGGTGGAGACTTGGGGCGTAAAATGGGTTCCAGAGCCGGCAACAGTGGTGGTGGGCACTCTTCTCCGGGGCTCCTGGAGGGGGGCTGCTGCGATGCGCATGGGGTCGTCCTGCGTTTCTCCCAGAGATGCTCGGCTCTGCTCACCTTTTCGGAGAGCCTCCCCCCAGTCTTGTTTCTGTCTGATGCCGTCTACTGCCTGCTTATTGTGTGTCCCCCTGATGGGGTTTTAGGGTGATGGGGGGGGGGTTCAGGGCTGACGGCCAAGAAAGAACTCTTGAGACGTCTTTGGTGCAAAAAGGTGGTTTTACGAAAGCATGGGACGGGACCTATGGGCAAGAAGAGTTGCCCTGGGATTGTGACAGGTGACTCATTATATACTCTCAGGTTGGGAGGGGTCAGGGATAGGGTAAGTCTCTAAAGAATTTTGGAAGCAAGGTTTCCAGGACCTTGAGGGGCTAGGACAATGCCATTTATTACCGTTTAATAAAACCTCAGTCATGAGACCCTTCAGATGCATATCGGAGGCCATAAACCTGGAGTATGATTGCCAGCATATATCTTGGGGCAGTTGAGATAAAGGAAGTTGACTTACAGGGTCCTCGAGGTTGGGGCAATGTTAAGCCAAGCTTCCCTTTTGTCCCGAGCAAAGTGTCATCATCGAGGCAGCTGAGCTCCCAGAGGGAGGTCACCCTGCCTGTTTCAAGGACTTGTCAATGGGCCGTAGGCAGTAAGGGAACTTAGTTTTTCATTTGTCTTAGTTTCCCACATCTCGGTGGCAAGCACTTAAGCCCCTTTCCTTTGTTCTTGGGCAGCTAGGAGTGCCTGAGGAATATCCCACAGATCCCACCTAGGGGGTGCCAGCCTGTATTTTTCCCTCTGCCTGCCCCACGCTTCCTCATCACCCCCACTGATCTCAAACCCAGACAGTGGACCCCCAGAGGGTGGGGTCGTGGGGGTTCATTCACCCCTGATTCCCGCCCCCCCGCCCCAGTGCTCTCAGCACGGGGCCTGGAACAGAGAGGGTGCTGGGTGTGTGCACGTAGGAATGAAAACTCAGTGGGGAAAACCCCAGCAGTGAAGGCATCCAGGGCTTCCTGGAGGAGGAGGAGGGGAGGAGGAGAAGGCCCTCACCTGGTCTGGAGGGTGAGGAGTATCTGGGGGCATTCTGGACAGAGAGAAAGGGTGACTGGAGGCACGAATCCTACAGGCCCCTCTCTACCTCCTCCTACCTGTGAGCTGAGCGTGGGAGGGACAGGGGCCAGTGGGCCAGGCTGGAAAGTCAGAACTTGGCTTGGGGCCGTAGGGAGCCACAGATAGTGTGTGAGCAGCGGCAGCAGCAGCAGCAGCAGCAGCAGCAGGGGGCCGCTATTCTATCTGCTGGTCTCACTGTAGCGGGCTGGGGTGCTCGGGTGGGTGGGTGACATGGGCCCTTGATCCCAGGTTGAATCTGGGGCTGGAGGTGGCGTTGTCTTCATTGAAACCCACAACGAGCTGCCCTTTGAAAAGCGACGGCGTGTCATGTCCATCCTGGTGGGGAGAGGGGGCTGGCTGGTTGGAGGAAAGAGAGAGGGGGATTAGGGTCTGGAGACCCTCAAGGTCTCCGTCCTCGGATGGGGGAGCAGGGCGCGTGGGTGTCCCTGAGTCTGTGTCTCAGGTGGGGTCCTGAGCGGTGCTGGGGTCGCAGCGGCTGGTGGCCTGGGCCTGCCTCTCAGGCCTGCATGGGGACGGGGTCAGGGACCTCGGGGGACGGCCAGGCCTGAAACTGTGGAGGGACTGTGCCCGGCTGCGTGGGATCCCGTTGGCACTGACAGCTGGGGCTGTGGCCGCCCCCGGCCCTGTCCTGTGCGCTTTTCGTGACTGAGTTCACGATTCCTGACAGTGTCCTTGTGAGGCAGCTTCTGTGGTCCTTCCTCCTTGCAGATGAGGGGACAGGCACAGAGAATAAGTGCCCGTGGTCACCTGGTCAGTAGCAATCTTGCTGAGGAGCTGGGCTGCTGTGGGTACAGGGACAGGCAGTCAAGGCTCGGTCAAGGCGTGGGGGTAGGAGGGTCCCTCGGGTGGCCCCCGCTCCGTGAGGATCAGGCCGGAGCCCCAAGGCAGGAGCCAGGGGAGGGGAGGCTGGGCAGGTTGAGGTCCCCGGAACCCCAGTGGCCAGCGTTGAGGGTGGGCCAGGTGTGACTCAGGCAGCTCAGTGATGGGCGGTGCTGGGAAATGCCACATCTGAACCCCGTGTGCGACAGCTTAGGAAACTGAGGCACAGGATGGAGGGAGGTCTCTGTGAGGAACCCAAGGGGCTTAGCTCCAGGAATGGGGTGACCCCTGGCTCAGTAGTGCTGCCTGCATGCGGGGTACCCATGGGGTCAGGCTTCTCAGGACAGGGGGACGGAGGGGTGGCCGGCAGCCCCATGTGGGGGGCGGGAGAGGGTGGGCAGGCTGCCTGTTCCGGTGGGTGCTTCCCCTGTATTTCCGATCAGCTCCGTGCCTGGCACTGGGAGATGCTCAATAAATATTCGTACATGGGATGAATGAATGAATGCATGACCGTGTCCCTTCCCCCTCAGGGAGTCCTGAGGTCTGGAGTCAGAGCAGGGGAGCTTCAGGGGCATGCAGGTGGCTGAACACACTCAGAGCCCGCGCTGAGGTGGGGGATGGGCAGTGGGGGTGGGGGGTGGGGCTCCAGACAGAAGTGGGCAGTCCCTCGCGTGCTGGATACACGGTGGCCGGTGTGGAGCCGTGTGATGTCACAGGCAGCCCGTCAGCGGTGGCCACACCTTCCAAGCCACAGAACTCCCCCATCCTTGTCCCCTGCTGGGAATGCTCAGGGGTGGGGGCGTGGACCGGGCTGGCCATTACCAGGGAGGTTCTTCTGGCACCTGCTGGGTGAGTCCCGTCTAGGCGACGGAGGCCTACGGTGGGCCTGCCAGGCTCCGGATAGCCACAGGGCCGAGGAGTCCCAGGATGCCCGGTCTGGCTCACCCGGCTGCCTGCCCACCCAGCCACTCTGTGCCCACCGTTCCTGACAGCTGGGGTGGAGCCCAGCAGGCTCACCCGAGCTCTTGGGGTGCCCACCTGCCTGCACGTGGGTCCCTGGTGGAGCTGCGGCCTGCCCACCCAGTGCTGGTGGCCGACGGTCCTCGAGGGCGGCCTTGGGGCCAGCTGCTTGGTTTGCTGAGCCAGCACCACACCCCCCGGGGCACCATCAAAGCCTCTGGTGTGATGAGGGGGGCCCAGCAAGGCTGAGGGGCAGCGGGCCAGCTCTGGGGAACCTTCTTGCTGGGCTCTCCTCCACCTCGCGATCCTGGCGGGTGGGACAGGTGGCCGCCCCCGTGGAAACCGAAGCCTGCTCTCCATGGCTCTGCCTCCAGGTCGTCGCCTGGGTGCCCCGTGGTGACCGGCTTGGAGCTGGCACCGGCTCGGAAGGTGGCTTTCCTCCCTGGCAGTGTCTCCGTTTGTAGAGGAGGCCGCGCGCCCCACAGAGGGCAGGCCCTGGCTCCGGGTCGCACGTGGGGGGGTGGGGGGTCAGGGCAGCGGGTCAAGCCCTGATGAGGCTCCAGGCGTCAGGAGCGTGCCGGTGCCCCTGCTGCTGGCCGGCTGCTGCAGGAAAGCCTTCCCTGGTCACCTGAGCCTCCGGCTCTGCCCTCGGAAAGGCCCACTGTGCCGGCTTACTCTGCTCAGAAGCTCTCCTCCTGTTGGTCCCCATCCCGGCTGCGGGCACTCGGCAGGCACTGGAGGCAGGAACCGGTTGTTGGGGTTGCTGCCTGAAGGCAAAGAGGCACTGCCAGGGAGTAGTAAGCTCCCTGTCGCTGGAGGTGTGCAAGCTGGGCATTAGGTGGCGTGCATGACCTTTGAGTTTCCTCTGGACCTCAGGGGGCTGAGATCCCGTGATGGGTTCTGGACATTTCTCACATCTGGACCTCCGCCCAGAACGCTGGGTCATTTGCTCCTTCCGTAAACAAGTGGGGAGCCCTCTTGGTGCCAGACGCCGTGCGGGAGGCAGGCTGGGCCTGGGACACTCTGCTCTGAAGGGCATGTGGCCGAAGGGAGAGTGGGCCGGACAGGGACGGCGGGGGAGGGGGAAGAGGGTAGCAGTGCTTGGTCAGTGAGGGCGGCTGGCCCCTCCGTGCTGCTGGGTGCAGGGGCGGGAGGGCTCAGGGAAGGTTTCCTGGGGGATCAGGGTGGGCTCGGCCTCTCGGGACCCCCCTGCTGGCCCCCCAGCAGCATGTGGACTTGGGCTGGCTCTGGGAGCCTTCCAGGAACGGCTCCTGCTCTGATAAAAATAGACTTCTCCGAAGGGCTTGGTGTTGTGCCAGCTGCCGCAGGTGCCCCCCCCCACCCCCCCGCCCCCCGGCCTGGCAAGAGCGGGTGCCCCAGACAAGGGGGGAACCGTGCTGCTGGGCCCGGGTTTGCCTCCCGTGCGGCACGGGGCTCTCTGCGTCTTGGGTGAGGTATCGAGAGCGCGATGGGAACTTGTAAGGACAAGGAAGCAGACGAGGGTGGTAGAAACAGCCTGCCCGGGGGGCCTTTCTGCCCGAGGGCCAGAGTCGGCGTGAGCAGGGTCTTTGCGGCTCAGCAAAACGCGGCCCCAACCATGGTTCTTCTGCTTGCTGGCTGTGTGACTTGGCGAGTTACTCAACCTCTCTGACCTGCTACGTTGTATCAGTACAGCGAGGCCCACGAGTCTTGCCCATGGGATGCAGCGTCCGGCACAGCATCGGAGGGAGCAGACCTTCCAGAAGTGGCCAAGCTGGGATACCGGTGGTGGTGGGGGTGTCACTGGGCGCCCAGAGATGGCCTTCTGGAAGGTGCTGCTAGAAGTGAGGTGCTCAAGCATGTTGGTGCCGGACGGAGGCAGGAGGACAGGAGCCCTTGGCCTGGGGTCCTCGAGCTGTTGGGCGGGCCCCGGGCTCGGGGTGGGGGGGAGTGTGTGTACCTGTGTGTGGGGGCTCCTGTGGGGCCTTTGCACCCAGTACACAGTCTTCCTGCCTGCTTGCCTGGCTCAGGGGTGCGAGGAGGCCAGGGTCACGGGCATGGCTGGTGCTCTCGTCCCCAGTGTGGGGACAGCCTGCGGGAGTGGGGGGGGGGCTGTGTTCTGGGCAACCCCCCTCCCGCCCCTGCCTGGCCCCGAGGCTCTGACTGCTGACTGCAGGGGCCAGGCTGGCTGCTCAGCTGGGTTCCCAGTGAGGCGAGGCCTCCTGGGACCTGATGTGCCAGGGCCGCCCGTCTCTTCTGGGGGCCTCTGGGCTGGCTGGGACAGGTATGGCCTTGATGTGAGGCCAGCCTCCACTCTTGAGGCTCGAGGTCTGGGGAGCACTTGCCTTCCTTACGTGGTGCTCCCAGGAGGCGAAGCCAGGACCCTGCTGGTGGGGGTAGGCCGGGACACCCGGACGGTCTCACCTGGGAGCGTCACAGAGGGGCTCTCCTGAGGGGAGGTCTGCGCTGAGCGTTGGAGGATGAGGGGGACGTGGAGACAGCTCTCCGTGTGGCCTTGCGTGGGCTCCTAGCCCCCGTGCCTCAGTTTCCTCACCTGCACACACCAAGGGGGTGGGCTGGATGACAGCCCCCCCCCCACCCCCCCAGCAGTGGTGAGGACTCTGGGAGGAACAGCAGTGTCCCGCACACAGCCAGACCCTCAGGAAGTGGGAAAGCCCTCCGGGTGTGGTCCGGGTGCTGGGCAGGGGTCTGAGCAGGTCAGGCGAGGGGCTCGGCCCTCACCTTGTGGGCGTCCCTGCCCCACGGAGTGCCCCACCTGCAGGCCCACGGAGTGCCCCACCTGCAGGCCTTGGCCGGTGCCCAGGTCCCCTCCGGCGCCAGCCTGTGTAGTCCCCTTCCGCCGTGGGAATCCCTCCCGCGAGATGGGGCCCTGGGGAGCCCCAGAGGGTGCCGCAGAGGGCCGGCGCGGGGGTGACGGGCTTGGGCTCCCGCGCGCGGCAGAAAGCAGGCGCCTCGGCAGGGGCCCCGCCTCGCAATGGTCAGCCGCCCTCCCCTCTGCTTGCATTTCCCCTTCCTCCTGCCGCTTCCTCTCCCCTGCTCGGCCCTCCGCAGCCCCTTTGTTCGCCCGGGCACGCTGGCCGGCCCACCGTTATATTTAGGCGGCAGGTGTGGGAGCCACAGCAAGTCGGGTGGCCCTCCTGGGCACCAGCCGTCGCGCCCACGTGATGCCCGGGAGCTATAAATAGCTCCGGGCCGCGGGGCGCCCAGCATCCCGGGGAGGCCGACGAGCCCCGAGCTCCGAGCTCCCAGCTCCGGGTCTCGGCCTCCGCGCCCTGCCCGGCCCGCGCACGGATGGAGGCGGCGGCGGGACGCCTGCGCGCGCGCGCTTGAGCCGGGGTGAGCCGGTGCTGGCGGGGGGCGTGCCGGGAGGACCTCAGCGGCACCCCGGGGAGGGGGCCCGCACCCCTGGAACCAGCTCCCCCCTCCCCCCGCGCCTCGGGGCTCACGCAGCACCGGACGTGGTGGCCCCCACCCAAGACCCTACGGGATCTGCCGGGTCCCGGCCCTGCTCCCACACTTCTGCTTTACTTCTGGGACCTCGGCTGAGCTCTAATCCTCTCGAATTGCCCCACATTGGGCAGGGGCCTGGGTCCAGAGGGGCTGGCCCTCACCAAAGTGGATGCAAACTGGGCAGGCTGTGACCAGGAATGAGGGCTGTAGCCTCCCTGAATCTCTTAGAAACCGGGGTGGAGGTTGGTTCTTGCCTCCTAGACTGACCGAGAAAACCCACAGAGCCTGTCTGGTCAGGGCCCAGAGACCATCCTGCCTTCTCTCCCTGGCCCGGTTACTCATCTGCAAACAGGGACGACCACATGGTCCCCTAACTGGTCTCCAGCGGACGACCGCTGTGAACGCTCAGAGGGTTCAGTGCCGGCAGGTGGGGGGAGGCCGGCTGGGTCCCACGAGCTCGGGTGTGGGGCCACTGGCAGGAAGGCCCATGGGGAGACACCCAGCTACCAGCAGGGCTCTTGCCTCGTGGTGGTGGGCGTGGGGAATGGATGCTGGAGAACTTGGTCGCCCCTGCCTAGGGGCCCTGGGGCCTCACTGAGGGGGTGTGGCTGGGAGGAAGGGCCTCTCCCTGGGGGGATGGCCACAAGGCCTGGTTGAGCTTTGTGGGAGCACCTGGGGCAGCAGGGGTGAGGCATCGCTGCCTGCTCCCCGCTGGGAGTGGGGGACCCAGACTCTGCACAGACCCCACCCCAGCCTGGGCAGTGATCGTCCGACCTCAGCCCAGACCCGTGACCCCATTCTAGCCTATATGCTGCTGCCTGTTCCCAGACAGTCTAACCCCTCAGCTCTGCCAGTCGGGGACAACTTCAGGCTCAGGTGGATGGTAGTGTGGCCTTTCCCTGCCCAGCAGCCTTCAGCCCTGAGGACCTGTTCGGGGATCCTAGGCAGCAGGGCTGGGCCCTATGCTGGGGTCTCCCCGGGTGCCCAGAGGCCGGGGGCAGTGAGGGGGCAGGTCAGCCCCTCAGGGAGAGGCTTGTAACCCTGTGGTTCTTCGGGCCTTTTTTCTTCTTTCTTTCTGGTAAACACACACACACACACACACACACACACACACACACACACACTCGGGAACATCCTGCTGCCCCAGGAGGAACAGGTGTTTGTGTGTTCAGGGCGCCCGCGGCTCTCTCCTTCCTCACCTGCACTCCAAGCGGAGGCTTGTGCTGGGACAGCTCAGGTTTGGGGCCGCGGCTTCCTTCCCTCTGCCTTTCTCCCCCTCCGGGGACACTCCCCATTCAGCCCTCCTAGGGCCATGGCATAGGACCGAGTGTGAGGTGTGGCACCTGCCCTAAACCTGGGGACACCTTTCCTGTCCGGGGGCCCAGGCCTTGGGCCCTTGCCGCACCTAGGCCGAGCCCCCATGGGCTCAGCTTGCCTGGCGGACGGCTGGAGAAGGGGGTGCTGGGACGGGGGCAAAGGTAAGAGGTGCTGGGTTGGGGAATGGAGGGCCTGCCCAAGCGAGCAGGTAGGGTGCGGCCGGTGGGGCTGGGGCCACTCCCAGTGGCCGGAGGGGTCCGATGACCACTGGGTCACAGCCTGAGGGGCTTCAGGGGCATCTTGTATAACCCCTCATTGTGCAGATGGAGAAACTGAGGTGGTCCCAGCCCGTGTGGGGGGGTGGGGGTGGGGGTGGGGTTGGGTGCTCCTGCCGGGACCCCAGCCCAGGAACTTTGGGGCCCAGGGAGGGAGAGGGGGGTGGGTGGTGGTGCTCGATGGTGGTCTCTGTGGCCCGGCCGCTTCCCTCCCTGCGGCCATCGCAGTGTGACCCACTCCTGGCCACCTGCGCGGTCACACCTTGGCAAGCGTCTCGTAGCCAGCTGGCCCTTTGGCCGCTGTGGTCTGCCTCTGCTTCTCCAGCTCCCCGCGGGCAGAGCCCGGTTTGTTTACTCCCGCGCCCGGCCGGCCCTGTGGGTGAGCGGTGGAGACAGCGGAGGGGTGGAGGTTCCCATGGGGCACCCGTGAGACATGTTTAAGGTGGTTTGCAGCTGTGAGCCGGGCCGCAGTCCTCTCTCCCCGCTGTTTTCCCCGGTCACTTTGGCACCCACGCCTGAGCCCCTTTCCCTGAGGACTGGCCGCCCTGGAATGATCTGGGCTCAGAAATTCCACAGAGGCCCGGGATTCCACAGAGCAGTGTGGCTGGGGTGGGGGTGGGGTGTCTGCTGGTCAGCAGAGGGGGACCCAGGCTGGAGGGGGCGCAGCCTCTGTTGCTATGCAGACGGCCCTGAAATCTGCACACGGGGTTAGAGCCCACTCGTGCGGCGTGTGTCCCTGGGATCCCTCCCTCCGTCCCTTTTCACTCTACGCCGGTGGCGGTCGGGGCTGTGCGCCAGACCTGGTGGGAGCTGTCCGTCCCTGTGATCCCAGGTGGGGGAAACTGAGGGCGGAGGGTCACTCGCTCAGCACGGTCCTGCGGCAGGGCCCCAGGGAAGCATTGTCTCCCTCGCCGGGGTGGGCAGACTTGCACGTCTCAAGGAGACGGGGGCTCTCGGTGACGCCCTTTTCTGTTCGTTTCCTCTCCTGCAGACGTTAGCCTGCTGCTGAGCGGCCTGGGATTTATGGAGAGGACCTCGGGGGGGCAGCTCTGAATTCTGCCCGGGCCCAACATCGCCGCGACGCCTGCTGCCGAGGGGGCCTGCGCGCCTCTGGCCCTCACCATTGCCCTCGCCCGCCGATGTTCCCTGCTGTCCGGCCCAGGGCCGGCTGTGCCGCCTGAGCCCCCGGGCGCCCTCCAGGACTCGCAGTACCCTGATGGGGTAACGTGACAGAGGCCCTGTGTGTCAGAGCCGCCCGCCCCCACCGCCGGTCCAGTTCAAGTTCGGTTTTCCTTCGGCCCTTGAGGGTCTGGGGCCCGCCTTTGAGCGCAGGGGGCCGCTTGCCTGTCCACCGATGCAGAGGGGGCGTCCCCAGAGGCAGGCAGTGCTGGACGGAGCCACGGCGGCCCATTCGCTCCGGGCTTTTTAAAGTTTTCTTCGCTGGGCTTTTGGTTGCCCTTATTTTTACTTTTGCTTCTCTGGGGCCCGTGTCTTTCCTTTGCTTTGTAAGGAGCCGGACTCTGCTACTCAGCCCTTCCGCCTCCGAGGTGTTTGCAAAGCATCTGTGCGGCTGGAACGGGTTTGCAAGGGGTTTCTGTGTCTCGATCAAGCCCAGGGATCTCGGTCTCCTCGGGCTGTGGGGGGGGGCAGGCGGGGGCTTCTCCACTGCAGACCCCAGCCCCGTGCGGCCCCTCCCTGGGCCCCGCCCGGTCCTCGGAGGAGCATGGCCCGGATGAACCGGCCGGCCCCCGTGGAGGTGAGTTACAAGAGGATGCGTTTCCTGATCACGCACAACCCCACCAATGCCACGCTCAGCACCTTCATTGAGGTAGGTGGGGCCCGGTGGGGTGTCCGCACGCCTCCTGAGAGCCGGCGGGGGGTGGGGAGCGGTGGACTTTGAGCCGTCCCACGCACTGCCTTGGGGAGCAAAACTGTGGCCCCGGTTATAGGGCCCCAAGGCGGGAGCCCCGAGTGTCCTGGGGAGCTCGGTGGGAGGGCAGTCCTGGGGTCAGCAGCTCCCTGGAGGCCTGCAGGGCAGGACGGTGTAGGGCAGGGGGTAGGTGCTCCGTGCTGTGTAAATAGAGGCAGGCCCAGAGGTAGGAGAAGTGGGCATCACGCCCTCAGGACAGCGCCTGCGCTGGAGCAGAGGCTGCACGGGAAGGAGGAGGGAGGGGTCCCGACGTGGGAAGTGGCTGTGGAAACAGCTCGAGGCAGGCAGCGAGGCCCACGGCGGCAGGCGGAGTGAAGTTCCATGGCCAGCCCAGGCTGCAGGAAGCCTGCTGGCTCTTAGGGAGCCCTTGGGTTAGGACCGGCGGGGCCGGAGGCTTCAGGGTGAAGATCTGTGGGAGAAGGGGCTGGGTAAGGGTCTGAGCTGGCCACAGGAGGAGTGGCCACCGTTGGCGTGACCAGAGGTGTTTGCAGAGCTGTGCATGGGTCTCAGACCCTCCTCCCTTCCCTCTGTGAGAGCCGCCCCCACCCCATGGTGCTTGTCATAATGAAACAGGGGCCTGGGCAGGAGAGGACCTGAAACACTGTATAGAGGGAGGCAGTGGGCGCCCTGCCATCAGGGGCCTGGGCCTGGACACTGCCAGGGGCCCTGCAGACGAGGGCTGCCCCTCTTCACAGCTGACACCCTTGAGGTAATAGCAGGACGTGGGGAAAGACTCAGCCCAGGACTCGGCACAGGACCCAGCCTGGGGTCAGGGTCTGTGTGTGACCGGGGTCAGGGCCTAGAGTTGCCACTCTAGGGGGCAAGGTCGTCTGTGGTGAGGGTCAGGGCTCAACCCTGGGCTGTGTGGCAGCCCCTTTGCCACACGCACAGAGGAATTCGGAGGTGGCCCTATGGCCTCCGGGCCCTGTCCACCTTCCTGTGCCCCCCCCCCATTCTCAGAATCGCTGTCCTGCCTCATTGTGTCCAGTGTCCCTACCGCACGATGAGCAAGGTCTAGCAGATGGATGACTCGTCACTGCTCCCAGAATAGCTCTGGAGCAGGTGTGGTGGGAGTAGCCCCTGCTCGTGGCCCCCGTGGAGCGGACCCCCCGCGTAGAGGATAAATATAAACAGCCTGGCTGTGAACTGCCTTGACCTTTCCTCTGGTAGCCTGGGGCTTCCCTGCCGCTGGTGCCCGGGGTCTTGCCTCCCGGCCGCCATCCGAGCAGGTGCCGGCCCTGTGCACCGTGAGGTCCCCCGCCCGCTGAGGCCTGCCCCTCAAGAGTCCGAAGGCCCTCGTGTGGGGTCCGGCTGTGCCCTCAACTGGACCCGTCCACGAGAGCCTGGCCAGGAGGGCAACTCAGAGTGGGGACCATGCAGGGCCACATGCGGACCACAGTGTCCTGTCCCTGCTTGGGGACCCAGGAGCTTTGTCTGGAAAGTGCTGGTACGGGGTGGGGGCGAGGGGGGGTTCCTGAGCACCCAGGATGATGGCAGAGATGTGCTGGGAGGCCAGGCTCATGGCTGGTTAGCCGCGATTGCAACGAGGGTAGGTGGGGACACCCTGCCCTCACCGGGTGGGCCCAGGGACCCTCGCCCAGAAGCATCAGGAAAGCCTCTTCTACCCACAGCAAGTCGTTGGGCCTGAAAGGCCACCCTAGTGGTTACTCTTGGCATCGGCCTTTCTCTTTTGTTGTGGGGGGGCCGCGGCCCTGCCCTGGGGGCCCCAGACAGGGGGTACCCACCCCGGACCCCTCAGCCCCAGCCCGGCCTGCCTTCGTCCTCCCTCCCTGCCAGGACCTGAAGAAGTACGGGGCCACCACCGTGGTGCGGGTGTGCGAAGTGACCTACGATAAGGCCCCTCTGGAGAAGGACGGCATCACCGTGGTGGTGAGAGTCTTGGGGCCCCGGTGGTGCTGCTGCCGCCCTGGGGGGGAGGTGGGTGGATGGGGCCGGCCTGCACTGTGAGCTTGCCATGAGGTGGGCCTGCGGGGCCTCGCTAGGGCCACCTGCCCCCCCACCCAGGCGTGCTGGCGCCTGGGCCACGTGGCGTTTGGGCACATGTCTGGCCAGTGGGGCCCTCGAGGCAGGAGCACGCGCCCCGTGCGTGTCCACAGGCATAGCTCATGTTGCCAGACCCTCCTGGGTCTGCCTGGGCTGCCGGGCACCCCCCGCCCCCCACTGTCACTGCACGGCAGCCCCCGCGTGGGGCTCTGTCATGGAGAAACTGAGGCTCGGGTCAGTCACCGTCTGAGGCACAGCCAGAAGGTGCCAGAGCTGGGACCACGTGGGGGGGCACCTTCAGGATAGCACCCCACCCCCATCAGGTGGCGGGCGGGCGGGAACGAGGCCTCACCCTGCAGGGGTCCAAGCAGGGTGGGACAACCGGGGGTCCCACGGGCTCCGTGCCGGCTCCTCCGTGTCCGGGCCGCCTGGGGGCTCATCTCGGGCTTGTCGGTGTGGGAACCGTATGGTGAGGAGGGTAGGGCGGGCACTCCTGTGTGGTCCGTGGGGAAGCCATCCACGGAGGCCCAGGGGAGGGAGCCTTGGGGCTGTTTCTTTGGTCCCTTGGTCCCGGGGACCCGAGTCCAGGCGCAGGAAGGGACGACCGTGCTGCCACACGCCTGTGGGTCAGGCCACATGTATATGGTGCGTCCCCTAGCGCAGGGCTGCCCAAGGCATGGGGTGGCGGGGTGGGGGCAGCTCTGGGTCCGGTGGCCTCGGCCTGGATCCTCGCCAGAGGATCCCTTAGTTACTAGCTTCCCCTCAGCGAGCCGCCTCCCGGTCCACCTCGGGGGGCCCATGCGGATTCACCTTTGGTGCCCGAGGAGCGGTTCCCCTCTGCCCCGCGTGAATCTCCTTCACTGGGACCTAAGTATCTCTGTCTTCACGGCAGTGCCCTGGGCTGGGCCCTTGCTCCGGAGGCTCCCCACCTCTTCTAGAGCGCTCGGAGAGGTGGGCAGCACAGCTAATTTTTCGAAACCAAATTAATCCCTGAACATCTGGAGAGGGCCCAGCTGTCACTGTTCTGGAATCCAGCTCCCAGAACAATGGGTCTCACCCCTCTGCCCTCTCTTCACTCCTTCCTGGTAGCTGGGCTGGGCCTGCTTTGTGCGCCTGGGCTGGGAGCTGGGGACACAAAGAGGCACCTGTCAGGCACGTTTGTAGTCTACGCCCCTTGGGCCTGCCCACCCAGAGTCGCTCAGGCTGTGACCCTGGAATGAGAGCGTGGGCTGACAGGGAGGGGACATAGTCACCGTGCTTGGGAAAGGGAAGGATGGGGTGTTCAGGGAAGGCTTCCTGGAGAAGGGGACATCTTCTTGGAGCAGACAGGATGAGGAACCCCTCCGTGGGGACTGCCTGCCTGGCCAGCTTCCTGCCCTCTGGGGCCTGCTGCCCCTCCCCTTCGTGGGGTCCCTCTGTGCTTCTCAGAGAGACGACCTTGTCCGAGCCACGGGCTGGCTGGCCCCGGGGGCCTCTAGCCTCACCGGCTGCTGCCCTCTGCAGGACTGGCCATTTGACGACGGGGCGCCCCCACCTGGCAAAGTGGTGGAGGACTGGCTGAGCCTACTGAAGGCCAAGTTCTGTGATGACCCTGGCAGCTGTGTGGCCGTTCACTGCGTAGCCGGCCTGGGACGGTGAGCCAGCGCAGGGTGGGGCTCACGGGGACGTGGGAATCCCGAGGTCCACCTTGATCTCGGACGTGGGTGCTGGGCCCACATCACACGTGACCACGGGGTGGGAGTCCCTCCCCAAGTCTGATCCCTCTCCCTGCTGCTGGGTTGCAACTTTGTCCCTGTACTCGAGCCGGAAGGAGCTGCCACCCGCCCCCCTCCCCGACCCAAAAACCCATCCCCCCAACAGCCACGTATGACTGTAGTGACCCGGGCAGTGGCCCCCCGGTTTCAGGGCGAGGGCTGGCAAGCGGGGTTGGTGGCAAGTATCAAGCCCTCATCCCAGGCCAGATGCACGCCCTGCGCTTTGCTCACCGTCTGGCTCTCCTGCATGTTTACACGTGGGGAGCCTGAGGCTCAGAGAGGGTGACTGGCCCACCTGGGGCTGCACAGCAGGTGGTGGGGCTGAGCTGCTGCCCGTGCCCTCCACAGAGGGGAGGTGCTGGACAGCTTTTTGGTGGATGTGAGGGTGAAGGCATCGCTCTGCGCCCTCGGCAGGCGGCCCGTCGGGGGAGGGGTGGGGTGCTGAGGCTTGACCCAGCCCCGGGTCTGTCCCCAGGGCTCCGGTCCTCGTGGCACTGGCTCTCATCGAGAGTGGAATGAAGTACGAAGACGCCATCCAGTTCATCCGACAGTGAGTGGCCGGGGGTGGGGGTCGGGGTGCAGGCCAGTTGGTGTGCATTTGGGGGTCTGGGTTTAGGGGGTCCTTATCCTGGACTCCCCACCCTTGCCGGCAGGCACTCCCAGCCCTTGGCCACAGGGTGACCTCCGAGATGCCCCCAGTCCCACGCAGCCTCATTCTGTAGTATCGACTCATTTGTGAGGGCCCTGCAGCCAGGCCACGTGCCCCAGTGGGGACCGGTCCCTGTGTGCGGCCCCTGGAGCTGGGGGTGTGGGGTGAGGAGGGGCCCCAGGCCCTGTGGTCCATGGCCGTGTGAATGCGGACAGGCTGTGGCACCCGGCAGGTCCAAAGCCCAGCGACTCAGCACAGCTTAGACTCATCCTTCACGCATATGGCCCTTGGACGTGGTTACAGGGGGCTCTGCTCAGGGAGCCTGGGCCCCCAGGGGGGCAGCCCTTCTCCAGCGATGCCTGTCTCGGGGCCGGAGGGGCTCTGGAAGCTTTGCCTGCAGAGTCTCCTGCACTCCCATTTTGTGGGCCCCAGCAAGCGCGTGGCGACGCCTGAGGTCGTGGGTGGGTGGGGACGGTTGACTTCCTGAAGTGCTTGGTGGGCAGCCTTAGGGGTTCCCCATGTCCTGTCATCTGAGGCCCTCACTCCCTTCCTGGCTGCAGGGCTGCCCGGGCGTCACCCTGTGACCCTGTAGGAGCCCGTGGCCTGGGGGTGGGGTGGTACCAGGTAACCGAGGAGGGCGGGTACCATGGGGGGACAGGGCTCGGGTACCATGGGGGGACAGGGCTCGGGAGCTAGCCTGCAGGAGGTGACCCCAGGCCAGGTGAATACTGGTAGCAGCGACAGCAGATACGGGAAGGGTGACATCAGCACTGGGAAGGGCCCTGGAAGGGCCTGGAGGTGAGGCGAGCTCTGCCTGGAGCTCCCCGGGGCTGGGCAGGTGCTGAGCGTGCCCCCTGACCCCACCCCATCCCATCTCCCCAGGACCCTGGGGCTGGCTGGGCAGGTGCTGAGTGCCCCCCCCCCCCACTGACCCCACCCCTGTCCTGTCTCCCCAGAAAGCGGCGTGGAGCCATCAACAGCAAGCAGCTCACCTACTTGGAAAAATACCGGCCAAAGCAGAGACTGCGGTTCAAAGAACCTCACACACACAAGACCAAGTGCTGCGTCATGTAGCCCAGGGCCTCCGAGCAGGGGCTCCACACCCGCTGCCGCCTCACCTCCTCTCCCGGCACCTTGGCACCCCCGTGTCCCCTGGGCCCAGCTCGCCCTGCGTGCCCTCTGCCGTCTCTTCCCGTCTGGTCATCCCTGTGTCTCCGTCTGCCCGTGTCTACCACTTTGCAGACCTGCCCTTCCCTGTGTCTCTGTGCCCTGCGTCTCTGCGTCTGGGTCCCGGAGCCCCGTCTCTCTCTGCGTCTCTGGGTGTCTCTGCCTCTCCCCGAGTCTGATGTCTCTCTCTTCCTGGCTCTGTGCCTGCAGCTCTCTCTCTGTCTGAGGCTTAGCTGGGGCACCCCGGCCCGGCCCTCCCACACTGTCCCCTGGGCAGCTTTCCTCTCAGGCTCATTTGTTAGGGGGCAGGTGTATTTTTTAGCCACTGGGCCTGACCCCTCCTCCATCCTGACCTGTTCTTGGCACTTTCAGTTACTGGGTCTGGAGACTGTCAGATGTCCTGGACACCGAAGGCAATAAAATAGGACTCTGTGGCTGTGTGTGCGTTGAGAGTAGGGTGCGGGGCCGGGCGGGGTGGGGGGCGCCTTGGGAGACTGGGTGGGGCCCCTGGAGGCCACTGCCCACCCCCTGACCCTGACGCCTTCCTGCTGGCGGCACTGGGGCTCCCCCTGGTGTCTGTGCTGGGTCCCTGCGCTCCCTGGATTAGGGGCCCCGGGGCGCGTCCCTGATCCAGCAGAGTGAGCACCTCTCTGATGTGGCCTGTGTGGGGCCCTGCCCAGTTGCCTTGACATTTTGGGGGGGGTGGCAAGGCCGGGTCACCAGGGCTGCTCCTCTGCAGGACAGACGGGGACTCACTCGGTAATTCCTCAGGGCCTCGTGTCCAGTGGGGCGGCTGCTCCTGCCCCTACCAGGTGCCCTCGTTTCAGCCTCAGAGGCCGGGAGAAGGGTGCAGGTGGTGTGGCCACTTGGCTGAGGTGGAGGGACGCCCCATGCCATCAGCGCAGGGTGGGGAGAGGAGGCCACAGGGACACGGGGTGAGTGAGTCTGAGTGTACAAGAGGCGGAGGCCGGGGCCTGCCTGGGATTGCCGTGCTCAGGTCTCCCAGAGCTGGGGGCCCCTGCCTGGCTGAGGAAAGGGGCACGGCCAGAGGAGGGGCCCAGGGCTGGCCCGGCTGGCTGGTGTGGAGCGTCTGGGGGTGGTCTGTGCCCGGCAGGTGCTGGGAGCCACCTGTGGATACCACCCAGAGGCCTTCACGGATGGCATTTCTCCCAGTTGCTGGGACCCAGTGCCCATTTTAGGGGTCACAGCCCCGGGCCTGGCATCCAGGCCGCCCCGTCCTTGCGTCTGCCTGGCCTGAGACTCCCTCCATCCCACTCTGGGATGGGTCCGTGGGGGAGGGCTTACCTAGCTGTCCAGATGTCACCCCTTGTCTGCTTCCCAGGTTGGAGGCACACCCAGGAAGGGCAACGTCAGGGCCTTGGCACAGATTTGCATCCTTGGAGGCGGGCGTCCCCTGCTAGGGGCCATCCCACTAGTACTCGAACAACAGGCCCCGGTGAGGGGGGCGGTCTCTGGGGGCTGCTCCCTTCTCGGGGACCAGGGGTGTGGCCAGCAGGGACACAGGCCCAGTCCCTCAGTCTCCCCACTGGCCTGGCAGTGAACGGTTGACACTGGTGTCATTAATAGGGCACCGCCTGTGTGCCCGGCTCTGTAGAGCCCAGCTTCCCTGCTAGGTAGGAGTTGGGACCCTCCCCGGTCCCAGACTCAAGGCTTGCCTGGCACCGTTGGCTCCAGGAACCCACCGGGTCCAGGCCCACCCAGCTCCAAGCTTTCTTTCTCTGAAGCAGACTTCCCGGAGGAGGGTGTGCAGGGGCCAGGCGGTGAAGCGGGTGGGTGAACCCAGGGAAGGTCCCCCTTTTAGGGGAGATCGCACCCGTGCCCAGAGACCACACCCACCAGGCTGGAACTAGGGGACCCTGTAACCCGCTCGTGGTCCCTAAGGAGCACATCCCCCATGCCCAGCCAGGGGGTTGGAGCACCCAGGGAGACCCGTGCACAGGATGAGAGTTGTGAAAGGGAGAGCCACCCCAAAGTCGCTCCTCAGGGGGCTTTATTCAGAGATGGACCGACGGGTAGGATGGGGGCCGCAGACCCCAGCCCTCTCTGGGCTCCTGGGTGGAGAGGGGCCCCCGGCTCTATCAAATGGAACACACCTGAGAAGGCTAGTAAATGCGTGCTCCAGGAAGGTCGCTGTATTTTTTTGACGCACCATCCAAGTTTTGGGGCCCCCTCTGTGCCAGCCCTGTGCACCCGCATCCCTGCCCCAGGGCGCTCACAGTCGGGGGGGTGTGGGGTGAGACAGCCTGGGAGTTTGGTGCAAGGGTTGGGGGGGGCGGCTCAGGCTCAAGGTGGGCTGAGGAGGGGCTGAGAAGGGGGCTCCCTCTGGGGGGGACATGCAGGCTGGTCCTCGAAGGATGGGGCAGTGTGGAGGCCCCTGGGGGAGGAGTGGGGGAGGTGCTCCGGATGGAAGGAGCTTCCTGAGCAAAGGTGTGGAGGGGCTGTGTGCGCACTTGAGAGACAGGGTAGGTGGGTGGCCGGCTGGTCGAGTGGGGGGTCCTGAGAGACTGCCTGGGACTCAGGCCCTAGGAGGAACTTCAACAGACCGGGGAAAGGCCCATCTGCCCATTTCACATGTGGGAAAACCAAGGCTGAGAAGGGAGGGCCTGGCTGAAGGCCAGGCTGGTCTCCAGGTGGCTGCATGGGAGGTGGGGGTGCTTGCCAGAAGGACCATCTTTGGACTCAGTCCTGTGAGGGGTCCGGGGAGGGAGGTCTTTCTACCCATTTTACAGATGGAATAGCTGAGGCTCAGAGAGCTGAGACCCTTGTTTCGGGCCATACGCAGCTCACCCAGGCCCCGCTGGGAAGGTCTGGCTCTGGCCCAGCCCTGACTGGACTCCGGAGGCAAGGGGTCATGGTGGAGGGAGACCCTGAGTCACCTGGACTGAGGGAGACCAGCCAAAGGACCGTTTCCCCACGGCCCGCTCCTCAGTGACTATTAAGCTCCAAACCAGAGACAAACTGAGGACTCAGGGGTGGGGGTGGGGGGGCCTTGGTAAACGGCTCCATTCCACGGTGCCTGCCCTTGGACAACCTCCTCAGTACTCAGATCCTGGCGGACCATGGCTCCACCTGACGTGGACTCCACCTGATTTCCACTAGCTGTCATTTGCAGGACCCTGCACAGACTTCACAGTTTGCCTCTGGGATACCTGGTCTGCCCCCTCTACTCTAGGCCTGCCCCTGTTCCCTAGTCCTGCCGGTGTCCCGTGGGCTTGCCTCGGTCCTCTGGGGTCACGAGATGGCGGGCAGGGAGGTGGCAGGTGTGAAGGTTCTTTGTTGAATCTACATCTTTTTTTCAAATGGAAAAATCTTATGCCTCCAAGCTCCGTGTGGACGGGGCAGGGTTGACCAATTCGGTGGGCACAGGGGAGGAGGAGGGTGAGGGAGGACGGATGGAGGTCACTGCGGTCTGACGGCCATCTCCTGAAGGAAAGACAGCTGCCTGCTGGCAAATTCCCGGATGCCGGGCTCTGGGTCTTTTTTGAGATCTTCAAAAGCTCCAGGGGAGGAGAGACAAGTCAGAGGTGCCCCGGGGTCCCGTCTGCCCGCAGCCCCACCCTGGTGGAGGGAGTCCGAGGGCCCATGCTCCCGGACAGCATCCCCTCCTTCCAGCAGGGGTGGGGGCGTGGCAGGACCACACCCGGACCCCAACTCCTCTGCCTCCCCAACCCCACCTATTCCTCGCCCCTCACTTTTGGGCGCCCACCCACAGCCTTACTTTATTGGAGCCTCGGGTGGAGTGAGTGGGTGTGAGCCCCATCCCACAGGTGCCCATCTCTACCTCTGGAGGTGTGGGCTGGGGGTCCAGGGCGGGGGGAACCTCCAGAGGTGGGGTGGGAGGTGTGGGCTGGGGGTCCTGCGCGGGGGGACACGGGGCTGCTTACTGCAGAGCAACAGGTTTGTGTCCATGCTGTTCACCACCTGGGACACGGCCTGGGGGTGGTAGCAGATGTTGTACCCTGCGGGACAGATAGAGGAGCCCGCCAGTGGAAGAGGGCTTGCTGGCGGGTGAGCGTCAGACCCTCTCCAGGCCTTCCGGGGCCCCTCACCCACCACCTCTCCTCTCCTGCCAGCAGACCTCGAGCTGCGCTTGCAGTAGCCTGGCAGGTGCTGGCGGGCCGGACCAGGGCAGGAGAGGGTCAGGATGCTCAGGCAGGGCAGGCAGGAGGGTCCCAGAGCCCGGCCGCCCCTGCTCACCTATGAAGAGCGCAGCCCAGGTCTTGATGTGGTGGTGGCGGCTGTGCAGGTAGCTGAGGGCCTGCGCCAAGTGGATGCTGAACTCCTCCTGGCTGTGGGTCATCTGGCCGGAGGACAGCGTGCCCTGCTTGCTGGAGCAGGGACTAGTCCAGAGCCCCAGCCCAGCCCCGCCCCTGCCAGCCCCGGGGGCTGCGGGTGCGGTGAGGGACACAGCGGCGCGCCAAGCCTGGAGCCTGGCTCCTGGCCCCGCCTCCCGGCCCCGCCCCGGCCCCGCCTCTCGCCCCCGCCCCAGGCCCTATCCGGCAGGCCCCGCCTCCCGCCCTCGCCGGGGCCCCGCCTCAGCCCCGCCTCCCGGCCCCGCCCCGCCCCAGACCTCTCCCAGGCCCCGCCCCGGCTCCGCCTCCAGGCCCCGCCCCCCGCCCCAGTCCCCGCCTCCCTCCCAGCGGCCGGTCCCGCGCGCCCCAGGCCCCTCCTCACCAGGCAGGTCCAGAGGAAGTGGCGGGCGCTGAGGCCCCTCTCCCAGGCCAGCGTGCAGAAGAGGGTGTGCCGAGGCCGCCAGCGGAGCAGCACCGCGCAGCGGTACAGGGCGAACTTGGCATGCTGCGGGGACAGCCGCGGGAGGGGTCACCTGCCGCCTGGGCTGTCTGGGCTGGAGGTGTGTCCCCCCCGCCCCCCTCAGACCACGAGCTTCCGGTGGGTCTGGGGCCCGATGCCGTCCTCCCCCGCTGTAGTCTCAGCCCACCCTCGGCCTCTGGGGCAGCCCCGGCTCCGGCCTCAGTGCCTGGCTCCCGGATGCTCCCAAGGCAAGTCTCCCATTCATTTTGGAAGCTGCCGCTCGATGCCTCTCTTCGGCCACGCTGTGTCTCGTTGGCCTCAGCACGGGGCACGGCTGGCACATGGGAAAGCCTGACCATTGCACCAAGTTCAGCGAGCAACCCGAGCCCCCGCCACGTGGCAGGTGCTGCGGACATGGCAGAGACTGGAACAGGCCGGGTCCTGCCCACACAGAGCGCGCGGCGGCACGCGTGCACGTGCGTAAGCGCTCGTATGCACGTGTGTGCGTGCGCGTGCACGCGCACGGGGCGGACCTCGGTCACGGACACCAATGCCGGTGGCCACACCTGCTGCCCGAGAGCAAGGCTGCTCCCTGCCGCCATCTGCACACCCTCAGCCCCGCCAGGGGGAAAGCCCGGCAGCGGGCACTCACCTTGACGACGGCCGGACAGCGGTCCTTCAGGTGCAGGAGCAGGGGCACCAGGCTCTGGTGCACCTGGGTTCGCAGGCCGATCAGCTCCCTGCCTGCCGCTGCTGCCACCAGGTCCCCGAACAACGCCATGGCCGCCGCCCGGATCCCGTCCCGCTCCTGCAAGACGGGGGCTCAGAGCCGCAGCCAAACTTGCCTGGGGCCCCCACCCTGTGGAGGGGATGGGGCTCAGGTCCCTCAGCCGAGCCCTCTCACCAGGTCTGGGGCCCCTGGGCAGGGCCGTGCCTCCCTCTCAGGGCCCTTCGCGGGTCCCAGACCCTCCACCGGGACCTGAAATCACTTCTCTCTCCCTCGCAATCTCACCCCGACCACCCGAGTGTCACGAGAGTGGTGTGTGTGGGGGCGGGGCGTATCCCCTCTAGTTCCCCAGTGAAGGGAGACAGTCACCGCCAGCTTGCGGGGCGCTTCGGGAAGGTGCAGCAGGTGGGGCTGGAGGGCCCGAAGGGCGATGCTCTTCCAGCCTCATGGAGAAGGGGGCCGAGCGCCACCTGGCGGCCAGTGGGCCCAGTGTGGCCCAGGTGCGCCGGGTGCACATCCAGGCGTCCGCCTTTGGGGCTCCTCTCCCCAGCCCCCAGGCCAGAGGGCAGAAGGGGAGTTGGGGGGGGGTCCCTCTGCCTTTGAGGACCTGGGGTAGGCACAGGAGGGGGGCGTAAGCAGGGCGCGTGCCCGCCTCCGCCCGGGCACACTCACGTCGTCGAAAAAGGAGCGGGCGTTGATGGCCACCCGGAGGCTTTGCGCGGCTGCACCGTTGGCGCCCAGGCGGTGCAGCACGTCCGACACGGTGCCCATGACCCGCACAACCACCTGCTCGCTGTTCTGGAAGAAGCCGTTGAGAAAGGCCGGCATCTGTCTTTGGAGCAGGCTTCCCTGGGGGGCAGGGGCACCGGTGAGCCGAGGGTGCCAGGAGTGGGGGCTCCTGTGCCCTACCCCGGCCCTGTGGAACAATCTCAGGCCCTCCCTCCGATGCCCCTCCCCAGCCCCCATCCCGGCCTGGGTGTCTGCCCGGCATAGTCCCCCTAACTCCGCTGGGATCCCGCCCTGGCTCTGCACACAGGGCAGCTGTGCTCCTGCCCTGGTCTGCCCCCCAGGAGCGGTGTGGTCATGGACAGGGCTTTCCTCTCTGAGGGAGTCCTCCTGGGGTTAAGGGATATTAGCCCTGTGTTAGGTGGCTCCCAGCTCCTTCTTTTTCCAGTCCCCATGCTGGTCAGAAGGCCCCCCACTGGAGACCACTCTTCCCTTCCTCCGCCTCACCCTGCCTTCACCCGTTCCCGGCCTCCCAATGGGCCAGCCAGGGAGGGCCTGGGGACAGGACGAGACAGGGTTGGTCAGCTGTGCACAGACTGAGGTCACTGGTTCTCTAGTCACAGGGAACTCGGGTGAACAAGAGGTGGTTCCGGACCTCCTACGTTACAACGACCACTTCCCACTTGCCCACTACTTTAAACAAGACTGAATTCATTCTCAGCCAGTTCTGTCTGTGCCTCTTGTTGGCCTGGTGCTCGTGAATTGTCCAGATGAACGATTGGAGAGCAGCCTGTCGGCAAAAGGATGTTTCCTGCCGTTGGGCCCCTTATCAGTGATAGTGTGAAAACCAGGGTGATTTTTACAACTTTAAAACAAGTTTTCAGCCACCTCATTGGCTTCCTGAGCTCTGTTGGGTTTTACAATATTAACTTTTCAGCAAATGACTCATTTCACAGTAACAAACACTTTCTGCACACCTACAGGGTACAGCCAGGGTGCTGGGATGGGACTCGGGTTCTGGCAGTGAATGGGCAGAATGGGACTGTAATGGGAAGGACCAGAAAACAAACAAAGCACGCATAACACAATGAGTGTCAGAGGGTGACGAGCAGTGTGAGAGAAGATAAAGCAGGGGATAGAGTGAGCCGTGGTGGAGGCCGTGGTGGAGGCTGGGGTTGTTACAAAATTTAAGTAGGATCAGAGAAGATGTCACCGAGAAGGTGACGACTGAGGAAATTCTTACAGATGTGCTGGAAAGGCAGTCCAGCAAAGGGAGCAGCATGTGCAAAGGTCCTGAGGCAGGAGCATGCCTACCCTGCTTGTGAGCAGAGGAGAGACTGATTCACATCCTCACAGGAGGCTGCTGGCTGCTGGGTGAGCCTACACTGGAAAGGAGAAGGGGCAGCCATTGGGACCAGGGAGGGGGGTGCAGTGGTCTGGGGCAGATGCTGGTGGCTTCGGTGAGGGCAGCAGTGGAGTGGGAGAACAGTCGGATTCTGGGTCTGCCTGGGATTTCTTGATCGCCTAGACGGCCCCCAGGTTTGGGGTCCCCATCAGCTGAGATGAAGGTTGCAGGAGGTGCCTATTTGTGGGGGTGACAGAGTTTGCTGTGGATGTGCTGAGTTGGAGATGCCAGCTAGGATCTGAGCAGTGAGTCAAGGCTGGCGTTCAGGTCTGGGGTTGGGATGTGGATCTGGTGGGCAGTGGGCCAGTACATGGTACTTAAAGATCGGAGAAGGCCAGCAAGGGAGCGGCAAAGACGGGGAGGAGGAATGGACGGGAGTCCCGGGGCGCCATCCGGTGCCCGGCCAGGGACAGGAGAGACCAAGGAAGAGGCCGCCCAGGATGTGGGAGGGAAACCAAGCGAGCGAGGTGTCCTGGGCCAAGGGGATGGAAAAGTCACTCGGTCTGTGTGCTGAGGGGCCCGATAAGGGGTCCCCCGGTGGGAGGTCACAGGGCACCTGCACGAGAGTGCTCGCAGGCTGGCAGTGGGGGTGGGGGACGCTGCCTGGAGGGCTCCCTGCTTTATTCCACGGCAGTTGAGTATTTCATTAAGCATTGTGTTCGTGGCATCGTCACACAACCTCCAACGAGCACCAAAGGGCTGCTGCCAGGAGGGCTCCTGCCACAGCTGGCCACGTGGTGTCTCCGTGCCTCCTTGCAGCCCGGGGCGACCGCTTGGCCAGTCGGACTGGAGCACCTGTGGGTCGTGCCCTCAAAGGGTGGGGTGTGCCTGCTGGCTGGAGTAAGGTGGTGGCCGTGCAGACCCTCCCGGGAGGGCAGCGCCCAGGGGCAGGGGTGCACAGCGAACGAGGAGGAGCAGATCAGGATGGCCGCACCCCTGGAGAGAAACGCTCGTCCACCCTGTTTACGCCGCAGCTCACGTGGGTCTTGGGCACGTGCTACATTCTGGCCTCCTAGTACACGTGCGGCTACCTTGCCGGTGCAGTTTGTGTTTGGCGGTAGGCGGAGGTGGCCACGAAGGCACGCACCGCTGAGTGGGAGTGGTCCTGTGGGTCCTGCAGAGGGCGCTCCTCTGGTGTGGGGGCAGTGACCGCTGAACACCCTCAGCCCTGGGCCCTGCCCCATCCCTGCCCGGTTCAGCCTGTGCCGTCCCCACACCAGCAGGCCTCCTTGGCTGGCAGTGCTCTGGATCTGCCTTGTTCCCCCAGCCCCGCTGTGGCCACCGGCTCCCACCCCACTTGGGAACCATGCCCCCTCCCTGGCCCTGGCTGTCCTGGTCTGGCAGCCCTCCTCCTGTCTTATCCACTCCCCACGGGTCCCACCTGGTGTGGGGCATAGAGGAGGCACACGGAAGCGTCCTATGACGGGCCTGCAGGAACGGCTGAAGACGGGTGTGTGGATGACGGACCACTGACCCACTGACCCACTGATCCACTGACCGACTGACAGAGTGAATGAATGAATGATAGAGCAAATGGGAATAATGGAGTAAGTGAATAACATATAAAGAGTGAACAAAAGAAATAATGAAATAATGAGTCATAGATGAAGGGCCCAAGGAGCAAATGGTTGGGTGGATGGGCAGGTGGATGGATGGTGGATGGATGGGTGGGTGGGTAGGTGGATGGATGGGTGGAAGGGTGGATGGGTGGGTGGGTGGATGGACAGATGGTGGATGGACGGACAGTGGGTGGATGGATGGGTGGATGGATAGGTGGATGGATGGATAGATGGATGGATGGATGGGTGGATGGATGGGTGGATGGATAGATGGATGGGTGGATGGGTGGGTAGATGGATGGATGGATGGTTGGACGGATGGGTGGTTGGCTGGCTGGCTGGGTGGGTGGGTGCGTAGATGGATGG